>NC_084464.1:73905623-74208564 GCF_027409185.1 Cynocephalus volans
CAGGTTTCACTTTTGAGCCATTGAGCACACGGTCTTGCAGCCAGCATGCTCCATTCATCAATGTAACTACTGGGCTATATCACTGGCTGGGACTTTCTCCAACCATCTTACATTAGCTGATGCATTGGCTTCATCATTGCCTGGAGTGACTAAGGGAAAGTGTCCTGTGACATGAAAAAGAGTTACCTCCTTTTTTTGCCATAATTCCATTAACTCTTGCCACCTGGCTTGTCCCCACAGGGGTTGGTGACCTACCATCCACCGTTGATATTTCCAAGTACATATCAAAGGGTTAAGACCCTTTTATACAGCCCATTCACATTGTTCCAAATGACCTAGCAGCATTGGATTTACCTTGGTTAAATCTGCAAGAGAATCAGAGGTTAACAAGACATCATCTATATAATAAAACATTGTAACTGTGCTGGGCCTAGTCCACTTGGCTAGGTCCCCAGCCACTAAACCATGACAGATGGTTGGGCTATGCAGATAGCCTTGGGGCAACACTTGTAAAGTCCATTACCTTCCTTCCCAGGTGAAAGCAATTGATCTTGACAGTCAGCTGAGATCAGGATAGAGAAAAATAATTTGTAAGGTCCAGTACATAATGATAAGTTCCTAGCTGAATCATCAGCTGAGCCATCAAGTCATGAGCCCAAGGCACAGCTGCATGCATAGGAGACACTACTTTGTGCAGTTCTCAGTAATCCACAGTCATCCTCCAGGTACCATCAGGTTTTTCACTGGCCATAATAGGGTGTTAAACGGGCTCTGTGCAAGATGAATGATGTCGACCTTTTCTAACTCCAATATAGTGGCACCGATAACCATACATCCTCCCAGAAGGCAATACTTTTTCACACGGACCACACCTCTTGGCTTGAGTAATACCTGTAGGTCATGTATAGCATGTCCTCACAGCACAGGCTTTACCATCTGTATCTTCAACCAGAATTCTCCAACTGCCATTTGCAGGTGTAACCTGTAAAGTACATCTATACCCAAGATGTATTCAGCTATACACGAGGGGCAATTTTCCTATCCCCAGTGGAAAAGACACAGCTTTGACCTTAATAGAATGTCATCCATATCCATCAACATTCACTGTGGCTCTTGGAAACTTACCTGGCTTGCCATGTATCAGGCTACATTCTGCACCAGTATCCACCAATGCCAATATACACTGCATGTTTGTCTCTGACCAATGTATTGCCAGTTCAGCATGAGGCCTACAGTCCTTGTCTGCCCCTAAAAGGTGAGCACCTCAGCCCTCTCCCTAGCAGAAAGAGAACAGTCTATTTGCCTCCATGGCAGAAAATGAAATCTTTCAGATTCACTGGGTATACTTTATTATCTGTCTCTTTTGGAAGTTGGTATAATGCTGTTTGAGGTATAACTGTTGCCACAGGCAAACAGGACTGCATTTGGTTGCTGGTCGATATTTTCTCTATCAACTCCTGCCATAAGCAGGTCACACCACATCTGCATATGGGATTATCATAATGAGCATTTCCTGGGGGTGTGATTTTCACCACCTATCGGACCACCTTTGCTTGTCTCCTCCTCTACACTTTACCCAGACTGGCCATCATGGTCATCACTTCATGTATAGGATGACCAACATATGGGGCCAGTATGGCCAACAGTGACCCAAATGACGTTGATGGAAAATTTTGCAGCACTATGTCTCTGATGCTGCTGGTAAAATGTTCATTGTCCAGCCCACAGGTGTTCACATAAAACATGGACTGCCACATCCCCAGCTCCCAAATTATTTGAACAAACTTGGCATATGTTTGCCATCTACTCATAGTTTTGGGCAGTTCTCTGGTATTTGTCCACATGGTCTGGATGGCTGCATTCACCCATTCCATCAAGGAGTGGTTACCCTGTCCCTGTGCATATCTGCAGCTATTCTGTAGCCGCTGGTGAAGGGATGGGTGCATGGTGATAGATGCTAACTTTTCCAGCTTGTCACCAGAGCACATCACACTATCCACCCCTAGGTTCCACAGCCACAGGAGCCAAGTAGGTAGGGGTTCACCCTGTTTCTGCCAAAATTATTTCCCCAAGTGAACCAACTCAACTTGAGTGTGAAGGACATAAGTAGTAGATAGGGTCAATTGGGGTTACCAACTGGTTGTCCTCCTTGTCCTATGGGCTATTCATGCCTCAGTTTCTGACTCACAATGGGTCATGCAGGGGGATGCACAGTCTCCCTCAACTCACCATCAGTTTAGTCATTGGCTCCATTATCAGAAGCAAGAGTGACCTGTTGCTGCACTTCAGCTTCCAGGTCAAGTACCCATGCTTCCAACAAGTTTCTGCTGCAAATCTCAAAGCCACACTGCTTCATGGAGTACCTGGTCCATATTGACTTGTAGTAGAGTGAGCAGCAACCAGACCCTGGTCAACAGGAAAGTGGCTGCGGGGTACCATACAATTGAGGGTAGCCACATTTCCTTTCCCTCTCGAGGGGCTAGTGGCTCCCTTACACACTTGGAATCCTGCCAGCTATGCCAATTATCTGACTGGATCACAGACCCCTCTACCCTGTCCTGTGCAGGTCGTGAGTCAGGTAATTAAAAGAAAAATCGGGTAGCCACTGACAAAGTTGACATGCTCTATTTCAGACATGAGCTCCACTGGCTAGTGATTCAGAGCTGCTGCCTTTTATACCAAAAGTACACAGCAATGGCAATGATCCAGGGAGTATATGGGTGCACATGGGCAGTTATACCACTCATATAACTTGTTTACTATGGATGTGCTGAATCATAGTCAGCCAGATATGAGGTGAGGGGGTTTGACTATACTGACTCCATTTTCCTCACGAATCTTATTAAGAAAGTTATGAAGTAGCAAGATTAATGTAGCAAAAGGAGAAAATTGATGGGATTAGGTTTTAAAAATAGGAGAGAGAAATAAAGTTTTGACTGAAGAGACTGAAGATTAAAATGATGTAAGAAATGAGGATCTTAGAATGATCTACCACAAGGTGGAAAAATTGACGCAATGTATAATTGGAAGATGGAAATAAAATGCTAAAATAAATCCTTAACAAATTGATAGTTTAGAAAATAATTAGTATAGACGACTTGGAGATAATCTATGATAGAAATATCTAGTTGTATTTTTCTCTCTTGTCTCACTCAGAGCAAGAAATGATTTCAAGTTCTTCCTTATGTTCATGGGTGGCTTTTGGATATAAAGGAAGTTTATATAAACCCATGATGTTACTGAGAAGAATCTCTCATTCATCTTCTACCTTTGAGGTTCTAGGCCTCTTGTAAAAATTAGGCCCAATTTTTAGTGATATAATTTCTCCTACATCAGCTATTCTCTCCTTACCATTTTTTCTCTACAGCATGTATAATTCCACCAGTCTTACTGAACTCCTAGACCTCCTGTTCACCCAAGCACTCTTTTTTGGGAGTATCATTCTTCTCTCTTATAAGCTTATCAAAGAACACATTCTAGGACCCTCCCTCTTTTGATATCTTAACATGAGCTACCCAGGAAACCAATATTTCGCCTTGTGTGTTGGGCTAAATGCCATGGAAGAACTTCTATCACCTAATACTCTTTGGCAACTTTCAGATTTCAAATTCTGACTTTGCTATTGCCTAAAGGTTTAAATAGAACACAAGACAAGCTGACCGACTGAAACAATCCATATTATAGTCCCACCTACCTAACCTTTTAAACAAAATAAAATAAGAAATATGAGTATTTCCACCTCCAGCAGGGCCTCAGCTTGACTGCAGTGTGGTTGCTTGGCTGAAATGCTACCCCTCCAATGTAGGAGAATGTCACAGCACTCAATGAGTACATTAGGCACAGATACATGATGGAAATACTAATATTGGAGTCACAGAAAATAAAGGGACTCAGTGTTATCATTGTGAGTGTAAGAAGTAGCACCAAATATCCAAGAACTCTCTACTTTTATTGTGGTCATTCAGGAGAATATGTAGAATCTTGCCACAAATGCCTCTCCATTTCAGAATCTGTTTCTATTACAAACAATTTAAAAGAAAGAGAGAAAAAGGAAACAAACAAAAAGTATAGTTCTAGGAACTGGCTGACAAAGACCTTGCTGCACAGATTTAGATTCTCCCACAGATAGAAGAACCTACGTATGTTGTATTTGGCTGGAAAGTCCTGTTCTACAACTCTTATCCTATTGTCATGTCAACATTAGAATTTATTTCAGATTTTTTATTTTTAAAAAAAGTACTCTTAATAAATAGCAATAGCTGAGTTTTGCACATTTCCAGTTTGTACATCCAGCTTCTGTCTAGTGGTCTTGTCTACTAAAGTGAAACACAATTGTACTGAATAAAGTTTTCAATTTTACAAGTGGTCTAACCTGAAAGTTTTCAGTTTTCCAAGTGGTCCAACCAGAAGTTACCCATCTCCCTTTACATACCTTTTCTTGACATGATATAACACCTCTCTTTTAAAAACAGCATGAATCTCATTCAAAATGGTTTGTGCTCAGAAGTAAGCTGTTTAGTGCCATTACCTCCTCTTATTGTCTAGGCTAGTCAGAGGCCTACTTCATGCTGTGGCTACTGCAGAGAATATGTTATATCACCCAGTGGGGAAATGGCCCATGCCTTGGACTTTGAAGTGCATCAAGACACCAAGCCCACACTCAACAGAGTCAGTGGGAAAAATGAAAAATTACAGGTTAGTTATATAGGGAATATATGTGATAAGTAGGGCTGCAGTGGTTTTGTCTTAGACTTATGGAAAATATTCTGAATGCTGTTGCTTCAGAAATTTTGTCTTTTTCAGAATGGTATAAGACTAGTTATTTATTTTTGGTGATTGTAATACCTTTTAGAAATGTTACAATACATGTTTTATATAGTAATAAACTAAAATATATATGAAAGGGGAAGTTTAGTAAAAAATTATGCAATAAACTTGTGTTTTAAAAATGTTGAAATTAAGTGAGAAACTTTCTTCAAATGCATGCTGACACTTGTTATCCACCATGAACACGAAAGTGACATCACTAATCACATGAAGATAACCAGAAACAAAAGTATTGAAGCAACATTAGAATTTTATTCCTATGTTACACATTATTTTAAGACAACTGCACTCAAATGCATGATTTAACACATCTAATTACAGAACTTGAACACAGGAAAATATGACTTTTTATTTAGATCAAAAGACTATTATTCTAAATTTTTTCTACTTTTTATTACAAGGTTTTTAATGCATTTTTGAAATGTAAAGTTATGACTATTAAGATGTTAGCCACAGAAGCAGAAGAATACTTTTGCAAGTAGTTAAAGGATGCCAGGTTTATATTAGTATTACCATATAGTTAAATAGAAAATTAGTTATTTCTTATATTGCTTGCTTTTCATATTTTGAAAATTACTACATTTAAGCTTCAGATATTATTGTGATTATACTGATGGAAAATGGTTAAATTAAACATTGAAGATAAAATTATCTTTATAATAATTATATGAATATGTATTTAAATAAAGCATATTATCATATTAAAATTATCACTGATCTTAGTAAATTAAGAAGCCTCAAGAGTAGAAATATACTTGAAATTGATCATGGTGAATATATACATACATAATTATATCCAAACAAGCTTTGTAGTCTACCAATTAAAATCCAACTTTGGGGCCGAGCCCGTGGCGCACTCGGGAGAGTGCGGCGCTGGGAGCGCAGCGACGCTCCCACCGCGGGTTCGGATCCTGTATAGGACTGGCCGGTGCACTCACTGGCTGAGTGCCGGTCACGAAAAAGACAAAAAAAATAAATAAATAAAATAAATAAAATAAAATCCAACTTTGCAGATGTCAGAAATTATAAAACATTGATATTTACACAAAGAAACAAAATATTTTGTGATAAGTCTGATATACAATTCCATAAACAAATAAATAAATAATCAGGAAAACATATCATTTGTTGCTTCATGACAATCTCTAAGAGTATAGAAAAGTATAAGCAATTGAAAAACTACTTTGTAAATTAACTTAAATATTATACAGTGGTTTTTAACCCTTTTAGACCTATCTAAGATTCTCTTTGGAACCCCACCATTTTAATCTACTGGGTATGTCATATTCAAATGCTAAGATTTAATCATTGATCTTATTAATCCTGGCTACTAGTACTACTTTTGAGTGATGGGAATGTCAAAACTAGTTAATTAAAGAGATGCTAATATCGCTCTCACTTAATTGCCATCTCACTGACTTTCAGCCAAGACTCTTGGGTCTTTATGAGCTCCAATAACATCATTAATGGCAAGAATTTAAGATTTTGCTATAAAAACCACAAAACGAATTTATTCATTTCTCCCTTTCTCAGAAGTCTTCCATATATTTAGATTTTAATTATCATCCTCCACCCTCAATGAAATAACCTTTTAACACAGGCCATTTTTTCCTTACACACTGTACACCTCTCATTGAAAAAGAGCACACTGTTCATAATCACGAGCAGTTTGCCATGTCATGGCTGGTAAACTACATTTCCTCAAATACTTCAATGCAGTTACCTGAATGATTTTTTTAATATGCCCCCCTCCTTAACCAGAGCACTCCAGCATATGTACACTGCCCTGAAAAGTTTCAAGGACCAGTAGTTAAACAGACATGAGGATGCCTGACTAAAATATCCGGTACCCACTGACGCACAATTCTCCATGTGAAGTAGGATCCTGTAAGAGGTGGAAGGATAATGTGAGGCGTATTCTAAGCAGGGAAGTGATATGAACCTGTTTAAATTTTTTAAAAAATTTCCTATTAGTACATGGAGAATTATTTGGGTAAGACAATGAACAAGGCAAGATAGGTACTTAGAATGAGCTCATTCGGAATGGCATATTCCCTCCATCCAGTGATGGGAAAAAAAAAAAAAATTAATCTCTCTACTTAAAACCAAACTGTGAGTTCTTGTTTAGTATACTTATTTACATTCTTATTCTATTCAGAGACATGAGTTATTTGTTATATATTTATATATCAGGCAATGAGCTAAAATTGAAAATAACTCACCTTCCACATTTCTACTTATTTATACAAAGAAATCTTTGTCACAATATGAACAGTGAAAACATAAGCTGTGTTTTTTTCCTATTGCAAAAGCTTTGTAATTCAAACACATCTGATTTATATTGATTTTAAATTTAGCACTGAGAGAAAACACTTACATGCTCTATAACATTGTTAAGCATCACAAATAAAATTAGAAGATGAATTGTCGTTGCTTTTCTAAGTTGTAAATTAGATGACTCACCATGTAGGGAAAATGACTCCATGATGATTGGCTAGTTTGTAATTTGAGTTGTGGGTTAGGCATCATGATGTGTTTGCTGTCACAAAATACATGGTCTGACATTAGATTATGTATTCTTATCTTGAGTTCAGTTAAGCAACAAAATACTGAGTTCATTTAGTGAATAAAACTCAAGAAACAGCAGCTGGGGCCGAGCCCGTGGCGCACTTGGTAGAGTGCTGCGCTGGGAGCGCGGCAACGCTCCCGCCGCGGGTTCGGATCCTATATAGGACTGACCAGTGCACTCACTGGCTGATGTGCCAGTCACGAAAAAACGACAAAAAAAAAAAAAAAAAAAAAAAAGAAACAGCAGCTGTCTTTTCCCCACATTATGGTGGTTGTCAACTGTGCTGCATCTGCATCCCCCATGAAACCTCTTGTTTTGTTTTATAACTTGCTCATGACAACCCACATAATTCCTAAATTTTCCCACTGTTATATTCATATGCTCTTTTGAATTGTATTTAAAAGTCCTGCTTCCTTCTAGAATGGAAGTTTGGTAATAGACATGGGTAGTTATAAAAATGTGTTATGCTGAAAAAAATGAAAGCCAGGGAAAGCAGTCAGAGAATTTCAGCTAAAAGCTGTTACATCTCTCTAGTCCTATATTTCTAAGTTATGTTGCCATAAGAATGTCTACTGTGTAGATATTGTTAATTTCTGAAGAGGGTATTGTTTTCTCAGAAAATTGTGAGTATATCTGTGCATTGGTTCTTTCAATTAATATCTTTCTTCATGGTAAGCCATAGAATACTTGTTCCATTCTCTCTGTACACTCGGGTACAAGATAAGTTGTTGGGGAATCTCCAAACAATAGACTTGGCCTATGACCCCAAACACTTTTGCTGTTGGTAGAAATAACTTTTTTTACATATGTAATATTTTAAATTTTTTATAGTGTGTTACCAGGACTTACGTCTATAGCCCCATGTTTATTACCACTAACATGTGTGAATGAGTATGCCTTTCTGCCATAAAAAAAATACTATATGGAGATTATGACAAATGCTTTCAGTTCATTTCCATTTGTCGTTAGGATATTTGGGAAATCAGGTGACTAACTAAAGCCACATCAGTCTTCCATGCATTAGATGTTGATGCTGTCCAAGAGTGGTTTTGTCTGCCTGAAATGCCTTCTCACCTAGTCCCATTTTCTCAGTCAATTCTTACTCATACTTTAGATCTCAGCTCATTTGTCTATTCCTCAGGGGAGCCTTCCATGTTTATTCAGACTAGGTTAAGTGCCTCTGTTTTATACTCACATAACAACACCGTAGTTTTCCTTTACATCATTTTTTATGAAAGTTTTCAATGTGTGTAATTATTTGTTTATTGCTTTCTCCCTCACTAGTCTATAAGCTCCATTAAAGCAGTGGCCATGATTCTATTTATACACCACTAAACCCCCAGACCCTAGCATTATGCTCAACATGTAATGGGTATTCAACACTTGGGCTGAATGCTGAAGAGAAGAAATTTGCAGAATCAGGAGTGAAAGAATACATTTAAAAAATACATTTTACAAAGCATAGTGGAGAAATGCATAGCGTACTTGGAAATCAGTAAATGGGAATTAACTGAAATTATTTAAAATCTGAAATTAGAATAAGTATAGATGAAAATTCTCTGCTGCAGTTATAAAGACTATTACATAAAACCAACGTTTCTACTCCAACGTCTGTGGGACAGAAACAGTATGAGACACACAAAAGAAAAGAGAAAACTATGAACCAGTGCAGGAAGAAATTTAAATAATAACAATAGTAATATACATGATCTGAACATTAACAAGTCTGAATAATACCAAGATACGATTTTACGTTGGGTTTTAATGCAGAAAAAGGGGAAACTGGCATGCCCATATGTGCTCAAGTCAGAATAGCACATATTCTAGCACTGAATTAAGATAGTCATTTTTTTCCCTTTTCATATGAAAATGTCTCTACTGAAAGAATCTCTTCAATTACCCTTTCAGATATTTAGACTAAGGAAATGTGCCACCAATATCCTTGGACCTAGAGTAAGTAATAATACATACTGTCAATAGTACCAGCAGAATTCCAGACTTCAGTGACAAATGACCTTCAACCACAAAGGCTCTTGGTGGAACTAAAGGTCATCTTCCACATGTTATGTACACAACAAGGTAGCAAGGACAGTGATGGTGACAGAAAGGCCTAACTTCACAATGAGCTTTGTGGATAGTGGTGGCACAGCTTTTGCACAGCTAGGCTATGAGGACCCAGAAGTACATGTATGGACATGCAGTTCTGTGTGCATTCCAACTGGCAGAGTACAGTGCCTACTGAGATGATGAAAGAGGTAATCTGCCTGAACATATAAACAACACAGGAAGCAAACATGATGCTGGGTTAGATTATCCTTGAGTTGATATTTTGTGGTCAGATGCATCCCTCACCAGTTTGATTATTTTAGGAAAGAACATGAGGGGATGTGGTATGCTGAATAATGGTTTCCTAAGAATGTACATGTCCTGGTGTCTCCTAATCCCTAGTACCTGTGAATACATTGCCTTTCATGGCAAAAATAACTCTGTATATGTGATTACATTAAGGATCTTGAAATGGGGAGATTATTCTGGGCCAGCCCAATCTAATCACCAGTGTCCTCATATGAGAGAGATAGCCGGGTCATAGTTAGAGTCAAGAATAAAAACAGAGTATAGAGAGAGGATGACGTGAAGGTGCTATACTGCAGGCTTTGAAGATGGAGGGAGCCAAAAGCTGAGGCATCTGGGCAGCTACTGTAAACTGAAAAAGACAAGGAAACATTTCTCCTCCAGAGCATCCAGAAGGACTGCAGCCATGTTAACCCATTTTGGAGTTCTGACCTCCAGAACTTTATGATATATTTTTTTAATAAGCTGCTTTTTGTCATAATTTATTGCAGCAGCAATAGGAAACTAATATAAGAGGGAAAGAATTTCCGTAAAATTTCTTTGGAAGATGCAACAGGAAAAATAACCCCAAAGTTATATCTTCGGGGCCTGATGACCATCCCATGAGTCTTTTTACTAATGGAGAACAGGGCAGCAGAAACTGGCAGTACCTTTTCTCAGCTTAGAATATACTGAAAAGACAGAAAGAGGTGCACAGCTGTGTTGTAGAAACTCAGATAATGGTAAATACAAACGGTTGAATAAGAGCTTAAAGTTAATTTGATACTGTTGGAGTTTCGAAAGCTGATTTTTGGTATTTGCTAT
Organism: Cynocephalus volans; assembly: GCF_027409185.1. NCBI lineage: Eukaryota > Metazoa > Chordata > Mammalia > Dermoptera > Cynocephalidae > Cynocephalus > Cynocephalus volans. Next base: position 73,916,176 of record NC_084464.1, read on the forward strand.
ATTTTTTAAAACTTCAGGTTTTATTTTGACTGTACAGAAATCTATGAGAAAGAAGCACAACTGGACTCCCAGTTTTATAAACAAACTGAAGCTCAGAAAGGGTAAGTCACTGGTGCAAAATCACAAAATGGCATTCTTCTGACTCAAAATAGAATAACATATCTAATAGACTTAACTGTCTCTAAAACTATTTTAAACTATTGTGTTTTTATAACGCAATAGGTATGTTGCCAGTATGTAAGCATCAAAGGGTATGAAATAAGTGAATTATCTTAATACAAATTAGCTGCAGAATGAACATCCAGTGGCAGATGAGTTCTGAATTACTGGCAAGTATGGTACAAAGAGAATGACAGTTGGTTCTGCTTAGTAACATCATTAAGTTTGCAGTGAAATATTCAGAATAACATTTTTTGGTTGTTTGAATTTTCCCAGATTTAACTGTGAAAATTGTCTCAACAGCTTATTTATTTATTTTTTTAGGTTGTACCTCTGCCAGCCTCCAGCCCATTTCTGGTAGTCTCCTGGAACTCCACTGAATGTTTGAATCAGTCTGGATGCCATCCAACCAAGCTGCCAAGGGTCTGACATGCCAAACAGCAAAAGACATCATGCTTCCTGTGACTCTTTCTCTTCGTATGTGATAAAGAGAGAAACTAGGACCCTCTGAACTGACACCAGGACTTGACTGAGGGCCCTTGTTGGTTTGTCAACACGTGAGCAAGAAATAGGAACCAAAGCAGTTTCCTTACACAGCTTGAATTGCATTCATTCTAGGGAAGCAAAAAGAGCCAAAGTGTATCAGATTCACCTCTGCTTCTGGAAACTGCATGACTATATTTATGTGTTTAATCAATGAATATTTTTTGGCCAGACCCCACATTAAATGCCCGTGCAGTATGGTAAACGAAAAGACATAGTCCCTGACCTCCTGCAGTTTGCAGTCTAGTCTGAGAGACAGTTAATAAACATGTGAATGAATTAATACGTAGTTATTATTTAAGAAAATAATTGAGCAGGCTGCTAAGAGAGAATATCTACAAGGATGGGGACCCAATTTGGCTCGGGTAGTCAGACAGGAGTATCTGAGATAAAGATATTTAAGTTGAGACACAGGATGAAAAGAACAAACAAATCAAGACAGGATGCCTGGAAAATATTTCAGGTGGAGGGATTAGCATTTTCAAAGGCCTAAAGAGAAAGGAGTTTGGAGTAGTAAAAAAATCTGCATGAATGGAACAGTGATAAAATGAGGAAGGGTAAAATTGGTGCAAGAAAAAATCAGAAAGTAAGCAAAGATCAGTTCATGAGGGGTATCTGAGAAAATGCAAATCAGCCAGAATTTATTCTGAGTTCAACAGAAAGAAATAGTTTATAAACACAGCTTTCACTAAAAGCCAAACAAAACATGAGGTTCTAATTAAAATTTGCAGGACTCGTGGATAGTCACTGTGGAGCTTAAGGAGTGATGGTGGAAGGGAAAGGCACGTTAAGAAAGTGTTTTTTAAGCTTTTTAATACAGTGAGTAATGAAGTACCTAGCCATAAATATTAAATAAATGTGTTTATTAACACTGGAAAGAAGGAAGGAAGGAAGAAAGGAAGGGAGGGAGCGAGGGAAGGAAGGGAAAAGTGAAGACAATTCCAGCCACAAATTGGTAAAAATCTTTATCAAAAAAGTTAAATTGAGACAAAATGGAGAAATTAGGCAATAGTGTATATTCTGAACTGTTCAATATCACAGGAAAGAAAAGAAAAAGGAGAAGATTTGAATTGACAAGTACACACAAGGAAAATCCTATGTTTGTAAATGCATTGCAGAGAGATTGAACTAGAGCTCTGTAGTGAAATATGTATGTATTAGCTTCATCATTTATTATGTATATTACGTAAATGGGAAGATTTAACTTCATTAACATTAGTTTCACCATTTATGAAATGGAACCAGTGATAGTATCTACCTCACTGGGTCTGTCTGAATAATAATAGATGATATTTGTAAATTGTTTAATGTAGTGGTAGGCATATAACAAACATTATAGTAACAGTAATGAAAACAATAATAATGGATGTTAACATTGATAAAATGAAAATATCCCTTTTTTGTTCAAAGAGACATTCTTTTCTCAAAAGCATGTTCGGATTGTGTCCTTAAGGCTTAAAAATTCTCTTCATAATATTAATGAACCATCTTTTATAGCATTCAAGTTTTGATCACTTAGTCATTCAACAAATATTTTTTAGTAAATGCCAGGTAGTATATTAGCTGTGCCCTTTTTAAAAGAAATTGACAATTTCGGAGGGAAACATCATTATGAATAACTACTACAACACTGGGAAAAAGAATACAAATAAATGGCATTATGACTATCACAAAATAACTAGAAGTTCCATATGGAGAGAGGATTAATAACAAAAAAGGAATAATATGGGTGGAAAAATGTTAAAGGTAGGTCTAAGCCATGATCAGATTTTTCTTTTAGCTTAAGGGAAATAGAAAGACATAGAAAGTTTTTAAAAAATGGAATGACAAAATCAGATGTGTATTATCAAAAGACAACTTTGGCTATGGAGGGACGGTATTGAAAATGTAGGTGAGAGTAAGATACTGATGCTTTGGAGTGGGGTGGTGACCATGGGTTCAGTCAACAGAAGAGCAGGAAGAAGGAGACGGAATGTCAAAGGTTTTTTAATTGAGCAACTGAAAGGCTGTTGCTGCATTTTTAAAAGGGTGAAATGTGGAAGAAAAACAGATTAAATGAGTAGATGTTTAACTATGCTTTGTGTTAGGTGCCTGAGAGCTATCCAGTAGCCAAGTAGACGTGACTACACATGTCTAGAGATCAGGAGGGATGTCTGAATAGCAAATATAACTTAGTTAGCCTTCAACAAAGGACACACACACAAAAACAGAATTTAAAATCATACTTTACATTAGTTCTGCCACAAAGGGAATATGGAATTCAGGAAAATCATAGTTTAGATCAGGGCCTGGAGACCCATCAGTGTTTAATGTTTACATAGACAAAGTATCAGAATAGTTGGGACCACAAAAGGAGACTCAGAAGAGCTATTATTAGAGTCTGAGAATATGCCAAGGAGTGTAAGCTCTTTGAAATCAAAGAAAAATTTGCAAGCAGAAATGTGTGGTCAACAGAGTTAAACTTCTGCTTTGAAATAAATTACGATATTAATTGAAGTCAATATCTTTAATTAGAGAAAATGAGGGGAAAAATATTGCGATGTTAAATTGAAAAAATAGCATGCACAAAAGGATGATGATGTTTAATAACTACAAAGCCTTTCATATGGTTATTGCATGTAGGGTAGTGAAACAGGAACAGAAGAAAAAAGAACTAGGAAATGAGCTAGAGATATAGCCAGGAGGTCATGTGCTAACACAATGACTTTTCTTAATTTTAAATACAATGAAAGTATTAAAGTTGGAGTGTGCCACGATCACACTTGTATTTTAGAAAGATTACTCTGATTAATCTGATAGCATTTTGTAAAATTATTTGGAAAGAGCAAACTGGAGGTCTGAACCAATTTTAATAAATCAGTTGAGGAGTAAAAAGGGCACATATAAGTGAAAGTATGTGAAAGGAGGGATGCGATCAGAGAGATGATACTTTGGACTTAGTGAGGGATTGGATGAGAAGAATGAGAAATAGGAGGCAGGAATGTCAAGAATGAGTCGTGTTTTTTTGTTTGTTTGATTTTTGGCGACTGGCCAGTACAGGGATCCCAACAGTTGACTTTGGTGTTATCATCGCCACACTCTACCAACTGAGCTAACAAGCTAGTCTTGCATTTTGAACTTGGTACAGAAAAGGATATAGTACTGCCTGTCACCAACACTGGAAATCAGGGGAGAGCTTAAGGTTTATTGATTTATTCCTTCAGCAAAATTTTATTGAGTTGCCACCATGTTCAAAGACTGGGGATGCAACGGTGTATAAAATGGTGAAAATTACTAACCTCATGATGTTTTCATATGATAGGCAGGAAGAGAAATATCATCTTAGCTGTCTCAAATCAGTACAATAGCATCCCTACTTTGGTAAAATCTCTAAAAAAAAAAAAAAAATGGTTCTTTGAGGGAGGTTTTGAAATTTGAGGATTTCCCTTACACCATTCAAAATTTTACCATGCAATTTTATTTGGAATAATTGCAAGTAAATCAACTTTAAATATGTTTTAATTACTGAAAAAAAAAATGGCAAGTATTCTGAAGCTACAACAAAATAATATCTGCCTTAAATACACATTGGTTTCAATCTGCCACGACCCTACACAAATAGCCAAGTGACTAATAATGGTGAACCCGAGATATTTCAAATTCCTTCATGGCACATGGTGTTGATATTTGCTTTCTCTTATGCTTTCGTTCTTTTATGCTATGCTCCCTACAAAATTTCAATTAGTTTCACCATTCCAGCTCTGATAAAATACACTGCTTTCGACATTTAGGACCAAACCTTGGGAACTGAAAGTATCCGCTATCCCTAATCTTTGACAAGAGAAATTTCAGGTACATAGTGTCTATATAAATCACAAAGGACATTTTCTTCTTAACTCCAGTAATGGTCAAATATTCATTAGCATAGTGGGTTTCATTTAGACATCCTTAACTGAATCATGATAAAGAGATTTGGAAAGAAACCAAAGAGGAATAATAAAAATGATTAACAATTTGAGAAATGAGCCCTAGGGTAAAGGCCAAAGGAACCTGTTTGTAAACCCTAGAGACATGAATGCTAGAACTAGAGGGCAGAGAGTTAAGCACTATAAATACTAAAAAGACTCTTGATAGTGACAGAGAGCAAGTATACTTTCCAGGAAGTAATAGTAGTAGTAGATTGAGTTTACAGCAAGTTGTTTAACCTGAGAAAAAGCTTCTTGATTTAATGGATTGTGAGGGTTAGATCTCTTCTCTAGTCTCTTACTCAGGCTATGATCTTTTTCTCTTTTAAGAGCATGCATCTTTATTGGCAATTCTACAATTGTGTAACTGAAGGCACAGAAGGATATCTAGAATATTTGGAATCTCTGAGAAAACCATAAAAAAGACATTCAAATCCTAGTTGTCTGTGAATACCCATAATATTTAATTGAATAGATGTGATTTGCAATTGATAAAGGCAGAAAAAAAATTCATGAGAAAATATTGTTTAACCATTTAAATTTAAATATTCCTGGTTTTCAAATCATCGTAAAGTTTGCTTTGGGTTGAATGCCCCACCCCCCCAAACTTAATCCTCAGTGTAACTGTTGAGTATCAGAGATCCTATGATGGTAACTGAAAGGTGAGATCTTGAAGAAGTGATTAGATTGTAGTACCACGCTGTAGTGAATGGATTAATAATGGTGGTCACGGGGTGTGTTCAGAGGGCTTTGAAAGAAGAGCACCTGAGAGGTTAGCCTGTCTCTGCTCCTCCCTTTTCTGTCATGAGAGACCCCTGGGACACTGTCACCACCACCAAGACCCTCACCATATGTGTTCCCTGCACTGTTGACTTCTCAGCCTCCAAAACTGTGAGCATTAAATTTTGTTTTATTATAAATCACCCAGTTCCAGGTAATTTTATTATAAGCAACAGAAATGGACTAATACAGAAAATTGATACCAGAGAAGTGGGTGTTGCTTATAATACATACTTGAAAATGTGAAGGAAGCTTTAGAACTGGGTGGTGGGCAACTGTTGGAAGGGTTTGGAGGACTCAGAAGAAGACAAGAAAACCAGGGAAAGTTTGGAAAGTTTTAGAAATTGGTTAAAAGGGGATGACCAGAATGCTTATGGAAATATGGACTATGAAGACCATCTAAGAAGATCTCTGATGTTAATGAGAAACGAAACTGGGGCAAAAAGTCATTCTTGCTATGAACTGGCAAAGAAATTAGCTGCATTTCATTCATGCTCAAAAGTTTTTGGAATGTGGAACTTAAAGGTGCTGACTCAGGCTATTTGGTGGAAGATATTTCTAAGCAGCAAAGCATTAAGAAAGCTGCATGGCTACTTGGAAGAGCCTATGCTGAGTTACAGCATAAAAGGCATAAGGTAAAGACAGAATTTATAATCCAAAAGAAATTAGAAAGCAAAAAATTGGAAAACTTTCAGCCTGGCCATAAAAGCAAGGGTATAGCCGAGGGTCCTTTTGAGTACAGAAGAAAGGAATTGTGAAGAGAAGGTAGGAAAGACCTGGAATGCAATTCAGGGATCTTGGAGGCTGCATTTTCCATTACAGGCCCAAAGGCCTATGGAAAGAAAATGGTTTCAGAGAACAGGCCCAAGGAACCCTCCACGGGCTCACTGCCCAGGGCCACCTTGGGATGCTGCTCCCCACACAAGCACCACAACTGCTTTGACTGCTCCAGCCATGCCTAAGTTAGCCTCAGGTGGCTGGACCCAGAGCTTTGGGAAATACAAGGCTGAAGCCTTGGAGGCATCCATGTGGTGTTAGGTCTGTAAGATCAGAGAATGCCAGAGTTATGAAGGCTTGGGAGCCTCCACCCTGATTTTTGCAACACCAGCCTGTGAGAGCTGAATCATGGCCTCAAACCAGGAAAACCATAGAAGTGGAGATGCCTAAGAATGTGGGGATACAAGCTCTGCACCAGAGTGCAGAGGCCATTAAACATGGAGTCATGGTACATGATTCACCAGCCATAACATTCAATGCCCGCCTTGCTGGATTTTGGACTTGTTTAGAACTTGTTACCCCTCTCTTTTGGCCTACTTCCCCCCTTTTGAATGGGAATATGTACCCTATTCTTGTCGTATCATTGTATCTTAGAAGTAGATAACTTGTTTTGATTTCACAGCTGGGACTCTGAACCTTGGGCTCTTGAGTTGAAACAAGTTAAGAATTTGGGACAATGGGGATGAGATGAAGTTATTGGTATGTGAAAAGGACATGAGTTTTGTGGGTCTGGGGGCTAAATGCCTTGGGTTGAATATCTCCCCAAACTTAATCCCCACCGTGACTGTTGAAGGTGGGAAATCCTATTATGGTAATTTAAAGGTGGGGCCTTGAAGAGGAGATTATAGATTACAGGATCATGCTGTAGTGAATAGATAATAATGGTAGTCATGGGCGTGGTTCTGAAGGCTTTAAAAGAAGAGCACATGAGAGTTTAGTCTCTCTCTGCTCCTCCATTTTCTGCCATGTGTCACCCTTGGGACACTGTCCCCACCACCAAGACCCTCACCCAGTGTTATACCTATGCTGTGGAGTTCTCAGCCTCAAAAACTGTAAGCAATAAATTTTGTTTTCTTTATAAATGACCCAGTCCCAAGTATTTTATTATAAGCAACAGAAACAGACTGATATAAAGCTATTGTTTTGTTTGTTTGTTTGTTTTTACAAAGACCATTACCTTCATGTCTTTTAAAATATATCTCACGTGTTCTTCACTTTAGAGAAAAGTTCAATTTTTATTAAATGACAAAGTGTTTAGGAGGAGGCAACTAAGGATACCTTAAACCTAAAAATTGTCTTTTCCCCTTCGTAACATTATAAAACAATATTCAACGCATTTTTTTTTTTTTTTTTTTGGTCTTGGTCCTTGTTTTGAAATGTGAGAGTTTCACTGTATTCAGTATCTACATGTAAAGAAAATTTATCAGTGTGTTTGCAATCCCAGTACACTGTTAGTGCCACATATTAGAATATCTAAGCAGCCATTTCTGCATGCTTAAGCACAGAATAATATTAAAGATTTTACTTATTGATTTTTGGACTTACTTTCTATTAATATTAACAATACATTGATACTATTTCTCAGCACAGAATTACACCTTTTTGCAGGCATTTTTAACAGGCAAATTAATATCTTTGTTTTCCTTACAAAGTATTCCTATGGGGGGTGGTATTATATTAATTTTGTGATACGGGGCTACAGAATGAGAGATTACATCAATATTGAATGTTCATGTAATCTATTCCATACTCAAATCCACTTTTACCATAATTCAGAGTAACAAACAATACTGAAGGAAGTATCATGAAGAATTATTTAGTCAGAGAAATTCTGTTTGTGTTACCAGCATCTTTCAGTAGTACCTCTGCTCATATTACCACCATGTAGCAAAGTTAACTCATTCATAATGTTAGTCTAGTTGCACAAGAGTCCTGCTGTCAAGTAGTCAGAAACAGGTAGAATTTGCCCCCGTCACCATTTTCTCTTGGATTAATTTTAATAGAAAAATGACAACACCTACTGACTATATCAAATGAGTCTTTCAAATTCTTGGCAAACACTGGTAAATGGAAACTTGGTGTTCTTAAATACTTTATCTAGGTGGCATAATTCCTTGTGCTTTAGTTGTGCGTTTTGATACCAGTATCCTGCTGGCAAGTGTGGCTCTCTTGTGAATTCTTGAGTTCTCTGTGTCCTTTGTGAACACACTTCAAGTAAGAGAATAACAAGAAGAAACATAAAGAGAGAGTTAAATTCATTGAAAAAATATGTAATAAGTGTCTAATATGTAATTCTGGTGTTAGTTAATGAGAGACATATGAAGAAAAAAGTAAAAATATGGCTCCAGGCCTGAAAAGACTATAGGCAAGTTGGAAAATAAAGCATGCACAATTTAAGCAATTAGAAAGTTACAAAATATTTTCTGAGCACCTACTGTGTGCAAGGCAGTATGACAGGGAAATTACTTCCCATTTCTCATTGAATCTTTACTATAACAGTTTAAGGCATTTACTATATTTTGCCATTTGAAAGATAAAATGGTAGTCTTTTTATGATCACAAAACCAATAATTAGCAAATTTGGTTTTCAAGCACAAATTTGATTCCAATGCCTGGGCTCTCCTTAGGAGACTAAGCAATTTATCCTACTAATTAATAAAAATCATTAGAAATCACAGGAGAAGAAGGCACAATCTTCCACTAACTAGAAGAGTTCAACTCATTTTAAACTTGGGTTTCATTTCTCTATCTGTTGAAAGACAGGACTGTTGCTGGGTGTTCCTGAAGTTTCTTCCATCTTTAGCATATATTAATTCTAGAATTCTATGGTCTTCATATGGACTGGATTGATTGGAGTGGTATTTCAAAATAAGAAAGATCAAAGCTGGTTCTTCAAGGGTGGAGATTATTAGGACTAGGTGAGGAAAAGCCATGGATTCCAATGAGGTTTGAGAGAATTCAAGTTCAACAGCAAGAAGAAGCAGGGAAGAGGTACATGTAACTTATACTTCTGTACAAGTTACAAATACACCATGTATTTGTTGGAGCAGAAGGTGATAGTGTTGGCTAGGTAATGTGCACTCACACTCATGAAGCATTTCAAAACAAAGATAAGGAGTTCTAAGATCAAAGAAAAATAGTTAAGAAGGTGGAGGGCATTAATATGCTAACCAACAAATATTACAGGCTTCAGAAGCAGCATGTAGTAAAATGGAAAATATTTGGTCATCATTAACCTTGGTGAAAACACTCGGAATCAAAAAAAAAGAGAAAGAAAGAAAGAAGAAAGGAAGGAAGGAAGGAAGGAAGGAAGGAAGGAAGGAAGGAAGGAAGGAAGGAAGGAAGGAAGGAAGGAAGGGAAAGGAAAGGAAAGGAAAGGAAAGGAAAGGAAAGGAAAGGAAAGGAAAGGAAAGGAAAGAAGGAAGGAAGGAAGGAAGGAAGGAAGGAAGGAAGGAAGGAAGGAAGGGAAAGGAAAGGAAAGGAAAGGAAAGGAAAGGAAAGGAAAGGAAAGGAAAGGAAAGAAGGAAGGAAGGAAGGAAGGAAGGAAGGAAAGAAAGAAAGAAAGAAAGAAAGAAAGAAAGAAAGAAAGAAAGAAAGAAAGAAAGAAAGAAAGAAAGAAAGAAAGAAAGAAAGAAAGAAAGAAAGAAAGAAAGAAAGAAAAGTACCTGAAACAGGGACACAGATGAGAAAGAATCCAGGTACTAGTCAATTAGAACCTGAACTGGAAACATCACACAGGACAGGGTTAAAGTAGAAGGAAGAGGAGGAATAGGTATAAAGCCCCTAGGTTTCTCATGCACAAATCAGTAGTACTTGAAAGATATTCCAAGAAACTCCTTTATCTGCATTCTAATATAGTTGCCTTTTTATGTCTTCTTCAATTTGCATAACCATATACTGCTAATATATAACCTTCCTTTGTCTCAGCTTCTATTTCTTATATCTTTTGTCTAATGCAGATAAAATATCTAACCTGTTTTTATTATTTTTCCCCATATTGCTTCAGATCGCTGTTCACACTTCCAAAGGTCACTTTCACTGCTGATACTACCTTTTCTTCAGGCTTCCTCATAAACCTTCAGGTGATTTACAAACTTAACCCATCTTGATCACTATTGAAAATTTTAACGCCTAGTGTATTAACAATTGTTTTCTATTAAACATGTTTTTTCCATATCCTCATTGACAGAGATTCTAGGATAAATAATTGTGGTTATAACTGCTTTGTCACATGTAATTCTAATAATATCTGTGCCACTTCATATGAGGTGGTTAAACAGTTTCCTATGCTAAGATCCATGGATGTCGTGTCTTAACCATAACATACATTGCAATTATATCACTTGTAAAGACAGTTGTTTGAGATCCTTTTCTGCCTATTCTAAATTTGACTATTTGCTAGTTATATTTCACATTTATTTTAAAATGTTGTTGAATGCAATGTTATATTTTACATGCATTTATGAGAAATATTTTATTAGCTAATAACGTTTGACATGGTATGTTGCTTTGCACAGCTGAATTTAATTTAGACTATATTTTTATTATTTTCCTAGATTTTTTTCAAATAGGCTTTTAGGATTTTCAAATAATGACAATAGCACATCACTCTCAATAAACTGCTCTTAAAGGAGATGAGCTCTCTCTTTTCCCTTGAGGCACTCAGAGCATAATGCACAAGGTGTCAAAAATAATTATGATGAATGAATGTCTACCCAATCAAATGAAATTTATCCTTTAGAATTTTGACATTTTTCCTATGCTGTGCATGATTCTAATAAGAGCAAATCAAGTGTGCATCTTCTCAACAGGAGTGGAAAGAATTTTATATGCAGCAGTTTAGAGTAATTAGTTGGTAGGAAAATGTAGGGATTTCAAATCATTAACAGTCTCCCGTGTTCCCACCGTTACACAAACAAGGTTAGAGCTTACGGCCCTAGATATTGACAGTTTGATAATCTTACTAAATGGAAAGAATTTCTGTGACTTTAGTGAGCACAAAACTAAATTCCTCTAAAAAGTAATGCTGCTGGGTAATAAAAACAGGTTTTGTAATTTAAATGATGTGCACCAACTGTCTATTTGTTCAGGAAATCACAGATATTTCTGGCAGCTACAATAAAAATAACCTACATACTTCCAGATAACACGTTTTTCCATTGACTGAAATAAATTTTATTACAAATATTTTACTCATTGATTAGTTTTCTGAAAATAAATTGTCCAAAAAATCATTTAATATAGATAATTATATTTTTTCAAAGTGTATTTGTTTGTATATACCTAATATAGGTTAATTATTTAGAAGATTATCAAGTTGGGGATTTATTTATCCATTTTTTAAGATACATCACTAATGTCCTCATGTACTGAGAAGATAAGGTTAGGAAATCTGGCATGTTCATGCAAGTATTCTAAAGCTGTGGTTTAATTTTACGTTTTCTACTTTTCTCCAAAGTCTAGAACTATGCCCCCAAGGGAAAAATCTAAATCTTAAGAAGGGAATGCTTTCTAGCCAAGGAGTTAATACAGCCAAATTGTTATCTGGTTTTCTAAATTTCATTTCAAATGATCTCAGGTGTCATGAATAGAAAATAGTCTTGCACTTTCAAGGAAAAGATGTCAAATTTTTTAATCATCATAGAAAAATTGTACCTTATTTACCACTTATAGCCAGGATCTGAGAAGTGACATAGAACCGTGATTCATTTTCCCCAAATCAGAGACACGTGCTCTCATCTCATACCATCAGCCTGAGATGGAACTTAGTCAGAGGAGACATTTAGCCAAGGCCATGACAGGATGGGAAATGCATACATTCCTGCAGCTGCTTAATAGGATCACACTGTGCCTTTATTTTTTAGAAATGTTACCATTTTGTGGGCTTGAGCCACTATGACTACACAGAGAATGTAAATGATGCTAGCAGTATGGCTGATACTCATGAGTAATTAAACTTCATTTCCTGATTTCAGCATGAAATGATATAAAATATTATGTAGTAGAGTAAAAATCTGTCTCATATAAACATGTTGGTTCTTCATCATAGAAATTATTTTAACAATTGTCAATAGTTACACTGAAGAGTTTGGTGTGTGAGGTGAGTTCATTGCCAGCTACTTACCAGCCATGCAATCTTAGAAAACATAATTATTCTCTCCTTCTTTGGTTACATAGCAACTATTTCAGAGTGATAAGAGGGTCACATGAGCTACTGCTTATAAAGTGATCTAGTACAAGGCCTGGTACCATGCAAATGGTAATATCATCCTTACACATATTATACCTTCTTCCTCAAACTATATTTTCAATTCTTCCTATCTTCTAGCTTGTAATTTTCCATTCCTAATATGCACTGTTTCAAATCTCTGTGATGTTTAAAGCAGTGATATTATGCTATTATTAAATTGCCACATGAGTATTATAATAATTGTATTTTGGGGCTGTCATTCCATTCCATTGGTCTGTATGTCTGTCTTTATGCTGTACCATAGAGTTTTGATAATTGTAGCTTTGTAATATATTTGAAATCAGAATTGTGATTCTAGCTTTTTTCTTCATTCTCAGGATGATTTAGGACATATTTACCAATGAAACAAAATGGAGATCCCAGAAATAAATCCACACATATACTTTCACCTGATCATTGACAAGACTGCCAACAATATGAAAGTACTTCTAAAAGTTCATGGAAAAATATAATTGAAAGATAATACAAATCTTTCCATTAACATTGTGAAGTATCTGAGTACATAAAAAGATAGTCTCTTCAACAAATGGTGCTAAAAAATTTGGTGTACACATGTAAAAGAATGAAATTGGGCCTTCATCTTACACCACACACAAAAATCAAATGAAAATGGATTAAAAACTGAAACATAAAACCTAAAAATTTGATACTCCTAAAAGAAAACACAGGGAAAATTTTCATGACTTTGGTTGTGGCAATGATCTCGTGAATATGAAACCAAAAGTATGGGCAATGAAAACAAAAATAAACCAGGGAGAATACAACAACAACCTAAAAACCTTCTGCATAGAAAAGGAAACAAGCCACAGAGTAAAAAGTCAACCTGCAGAATAGGAGAAAATATTAGCAAACCATTTATTTGATACTAGAATAATTTCCAAAATATATGAAAAAACTTCTACAACTCAATGGGAAAAAACAAAAACAAAAACAAAACAAAACAAAACAAATTAATAACCCAATTACAAATGGGCAAAGGATTTGAATAGGCATTTCGCCAAAGAAGAAAAACAAATGGCCAACAGATACATGAAAAATGCTCAACATCACTAATCATCAAGGAATTTCAAATCAAAATCACAAGGAGATACCCTCTCACACCTGTTAGGATGGATATTATCAGAAAAGACAAATGATAAAAAGTGTTTGGAAGAATATGGAGAAATTGGAACCCTTGCAAACCATTGGCAGGAATGCAAAGTGGTATAGCAGCTATGAAAAATAGTATAGAGATTCCTCAAACAATTAAAAATAAAACTACCATATGATCCCACTTCTGGGTATTTATCTAAAAGAACTGAACTTGAATTTTGAAAAGATTCATTCCTATAATTATTCAACACTATTTATAATAGTCAACATGTGGAAACAAACTAAATGTTCGTAGACAGGTGAATAGATAAAGAAAATTAAATATTCAGAATTTTAAAAAGGAGGAAATTCTGCAATATGCAACAGCATGGATGAACCTTAAGGATATCATGCTAAGTAAAATAATGCAGTCACAGAAAGACAAATATTGCATGATTCCACTTATATAAGGTTTCTAAAATAGCCAAATTTATATAATACATGAGTAGAATGGTAGTTACCAGGGGCTGAGGGAAGGGAGAAATGAGGATCACTAATCAGTGGGCATAAAGTTTCTGTCAAGAAAAATGAATAAGCTCTAGATAGCTGCTGTGCATCATTGCACCTACAGTCAATAATAATGTATCATATAGTTAAAATTTGTTAAAAGGGAAGGTCTTATATTAAGTGTCGTTACCACAAGAAATTCACACACACACACACACACACCACACACACACCACACACACACACACACACACACACACACACACACACATGTTCTCTACTAGAATGAAAGTACCATGAGGACAGTGATCCTGCATAATTTGTTCACTGATGTATCCTTAAAACCTAGAACAATTGATGCCAACACATAGAAGGGCCTTGGTAAATATGTGCTGAGTGATGGTTTTTGTTTCCCTCTTTATCTTGCATCATACTTACACATTCTCCTTAATAATTCCCTAGCCATCTTTCAAAATATAATTGAACCATCCTATATCCTTTACCTAAAAGGAAACTTACATGAACACTCAATATATACCACCCTAGACCCTTGGCTTAAACTGAAACTTACACTCCTCTGTCCTGAGGAGCAAGTTCCTTTATGCTTTATTACCAGACTCTAATCTTTCACAATTCCCATCTCACATCCTGAATTCTGGATGATAAACTGCTTGCATTTTCCAAATATGCTATGTTTGCTCACAACCCTCTGTCCCTGCCCTTAAGTTATCTGGCCAGATAATTTATCGTCTAAACCAGTACTATTCTGAGAGTTAAAGTAGGAATTACTAATAATTGTACTAGGACCGCAGGAATAAAATGGGACTTCCCTGATAAACAGGGATGAATGGACATTTATGTTACCCACAGGCTGTCTTCCTGAAATTCCTTTCTAATATTTTGCCTGATTCTGTCAAAACACCTTTCATGTTTCAGCCCCTGTACCACATTCTCAAGTAAGCCTTTTCAGATCCCTTTTTAGACCAGGCATTACTCCTTTATACCTAATAATACAATCATTCCCTTATAATAATCACCATTTATTTTTGGGGGGTGCCCATAATACTATATGCCTTTTGAAGGCAAGAACCCTACAATTTACACCTTCATGCCTGTCACTGGACACATCGTATACCAAATAATAAGTAAAATTACATAATATTGTTAGAGTATAAGCTTAGGAGTTGAGCTTTGGGCTATAGGGCCAGATTGGTGAGTTTAAAAGTTGGGTTTTCCAAATATTAGTTGTGTGTTCTTGAGCAATTAAAGTCTGCTCATGGAACAGTTATGGAGATCAAATGAGTTCTCAACAAAATGAGTTACCAGCAAAAGTAAGAACTCAATATATTAGTCCCCCCTTATCCACTGTTTCAGTTACCCATAGTCAATCACATTCTGAAAACATTAAATGGAAAATTCCAGAAATGAACAATTCGTAAGTTTTAAATTGCATGTCATTCTGAATAGCATAATGAAATCTCAACTATCTGCTTTGTCCCACCAGGATGTGAATCATCCCTTTGTCTGGTGTCTCCAGGCTGAAGCCGCTACCTGCCCCTTAGTCGCTTAGTAGCTGTCTCAGTTATCAGTCCAACTGTCATGGTAGAGCAGAGCTTGTGTTCAAATAACCCTTATTTTACTTCAAAGTGGCTCCAAAGCACAAGAGTAGTGATGCTGGCAATTCTTGTATGCCAAAGAGAAGTGAAAAGTGAAAAGGTGAAAGTTCTAGTCTTAACAAGGAAAGAAAAAAATTGTATGCTAAGGTTGTTAAAATCTATGTTAAGAATGGATCTTCTATCTACAAATTTGTGAGGAAGGAAATAGAAATTTGTGTACAGTATATATAGACATCCACTGGGGGTCATGGAACGTATCTCCCATGGATAAGGGGGAACTGCTCTAAACTTTAAATATTTAAACAAGAATTGAATAAAAATTTTCTATATGAATAACTATTTTACCAAAATAAATACTAACAGTACAAATAATATAACTCGCATTCTCACTGGACTCTAAGATATAAAAACCACTTTTACACAAAGTATTTCACTTATCTATCCCTCCAAGAAAACCAGCAGGAAAAAACTAGCTTATATGTTTTAGTATTCTCAATTTATAGTGAGAAAACTCATTCAAAGACTCAAATGGCTTGCACAGAAATTGGGAGAATTGAGAGTGACTATGTTTGTTAGCTGGAACACAACTGTGTGTCTTCACACTCCATACTTGTGCTCTCTCTGCCTAAAATACTCCTTTTTCCCTACCAATCTTCATAATGCTTTAAAATGAGATTCCACCTCATTCAGCAACTCTTTCCTACTTCTGCTTCTGCCTCCTCTCCAGCCAAGTCAGGTGGCCTCTTGGGCAGATGATGGTACTGGACTGTTTGGTCCTCCAGGCCTGGAATTGTGTCTCAGTCATTTTTCTCAGAACTCGTTTCTAGAAACTAGCACAGAAACTAACCACCATGCTTGATACATAGCAGTTATTATACTAAACACAAACCTGAATCGAGTTACCTTTTCAATATTCCAAGTGACTGCTGAAAATTGGTCTTCAAAATTTGTGCCACAAAAGAGAAAAAAATAAAACAAAATAAAGGAATTACATATTAAAATAAACAGAAAACTGAATGTTAGTGAAGAAACATTAATTTGAAAAGTTATAATGACATTTACTAAATGTTTGCTTTGCACCAAATACTCTGCTAAGCACAGCACATGTTTTTCCGTTTTTAACTTACAGTAAACTTATGTAAGTATGTCCTTTTCACCTTATAATTATACTATAATTATAATTCCCATTTTACACATAAAGAAGATACATTTAAACAATTCTTCATATTTTGTGTAATATGCACCCAGAAAACTTTGGATCTTAATAGAAGAAAATATTTAAAAAGAAAGAAAAATGCAATCCTGATATACTCGTATATTCATTTATTTTAGGAAAGTCACCAGAGGATACACTGGTGACCAGGGACTGGGGAGATTATAAGAATGAAATATGTAACTGTGCCATTTTTATTTTCTCATACATAAGAAAAGGGTTTATTTTCTGCATCTGCATATCATATTACAAAAGAAATCTGTTTTCAAATTATTATGTGTTGATGGTCTGTTCGTACAGTTTTGTTCTTCAAAATTATCTTTTATTATATAGTCCTCTAGTGGCTGGCATTGAATGCATCTGATTTTTCTTTTCAAAGGCATTGCTTTGATCTTTATATGAGTCTTACTCTACTTTTTAAAATGGTTTCTATTGTACTAAATCTTGTAAAAGCCAGTTTGGGTTTTCCTGTAAATTTTACAATATAAAGCATATGAGTTACTAAAAATAGAAGTATTACTTATATATTTAGTACTTATTTTCACAAACATTTCAGAGTAATTCATCTCACACTCTTTCTATGCACACATATGCATCTATTTGTAAGATTTTATGAAATATGTACATGTGTCAAAGTAACATTAAAATTTTTGCCCCTGGATCATACAGAATATCTGAATCTGTTTAGATAGTGACATATGGGCTGTTGCCACTAGACACAGAAGATATGGTAGTAACCTTTGCTGAGTTCCATGACTATATTAATCCATCTCCATTGCTTATAACAGAAATACCTGAAATTGTGTAATATGTAAAGAAACAATATTTATTGCTTACAGTTTCAGAGGCTGGGGTCCAAAGTCCAAGGAACACATCTGGTGAGGCTCTTCTTTGGTGGTGACTTCAGTGATGCAGGGTGACATGTGGCAAAATGGCAGATGCAGAGAGAGAGAGAGACTAATCTCTTTCATCACTCTCCCTTTAAAGCCACCAAAACCACTCCCATTATTCCAAGAATGGATCAATCCATTCATGAACATAAAGTCCTCACAATCTAATCATCTCTTCAAGGTCCCACCTTTAAATTATCATAATAGTGTTTTCTACCCTATTAACACTGTCACAGTGAGGACCAAGCATCAATAAGCCTGAGGAGGACATCCAATACACAGCAATGGCTATTATCAATAGAAATATGTAAGATTTCTTTCATTGCAGTGAGTTACAAATGACACTGGAATTTAGTTTGGATTTGACATCTGACAGCCCTTTTTTGTATAGATTCAAATTAACTTGGAGAGTCTTTCTAGGGCAATGAATCAATCCCATAATTTCCTCCTTGGTGATTTGCTGTGGCTCTTTAGCCATTTTTCCTCTCATTAATATTGTGAATAAGTTCGGGGCTTCCAAGAAAGGAGTAAATTAAACTCTGGCATCACTAAGGTCTCTGTCTATCTCTCTTTGGTCTTATAGTTGTTATATCCCAAAGTTTAATCTTTCAATAGTTTTCAGAAAACACAATTTAATTTGCATAATCCAGAATGTTTCCATGACATTTTAGGTCCTTCGGATTTCACTAATGCTGTTGCTGCTGCTTCTGTAGGAACTTCTGGTAATTAGAGGGAAAAAAAGAGGGAAATAAATCTCTTATCTTCAAAATATGAGAGGACTAAAGATAGAAGATCCTGTTTCAGGTGGTATATTGGTCCATTTCTGTTGCTTATAACAGAAATGACTGAAACTGGGCAATTTGTAAAGAAATAGTATGTAGTTCCAGGAAATACATCTGGTAGGACCTTCTTTGGTGGGTGATGATAGCAACGCAGTGTGTGACATGGTATATAGCTGAGCAGAGATAGAACTTCTCACACCCTCTCCTTTTACAGCTACTGGAACCTCACCCACAACCACCAGTAAAACATCAAATGGATTCATTCATTCACTGTGGCATGGCCCTCACAATCTGATCATCTCTTCACAGCCCCACCTCTCAATTATCATAATAGGATTTCCCACCATCAGCAGTTACAGCGGGGACTCAGCTTCCATGAGTTTGAGGAGGCATCCAATCCACAGCAGGTGCTTCATGATTCTTTACTGTGGTTTATGCATAAATTTGTCAGAAAATTATTAACATTTGTTAGAAAATTTATTTAGAAATGATGTATTTTAAAACCTATGAATGTCATTCAGCTGACATACTGTAAGAAACTTTAAAAATGAATAAATAGAAATATGTACAAATTAATGAAATAGATAAAAAGTTCATTTGTTCTTATCCTCCAAGTACATGTGCATGTCTTTACTTTAGGAAAGAGTTAATCGTTGATCCTTATTTAGTAACTAGGAAGTTATGTTGATTATTATTCCTTACTTGGGAAAGAGGTTTAAAGGTCCCATTTCCACTTCCTCCATTTCAGAGAAGAGTAATTATACAAGCATAGTTAAATGTGTATAAAACGACAAATTTCCACAAAACAAGAGGGTTTTGTTTGTTTGTTTTTCCCAGTTTGACAGGCATATGTTGGGGTAGGGTGTATATGCAAAACCTCTCTACCTTTCTTTCAACTTAAGACTGTTTTTAACAAAATAGCCTTTAAAACAAAAAGAACCTCCCAATGAGGAATAAATAGAAGAATCTCTTACATTACAATTATGTAGGTACAGAAAGACAAAAATACAAAAAAAAAAAACATGACCAAATTATTCAAGAAAAATATAATCTGTTTAGCCCCGAATGCAAATATTCTCACAGTTGTATTCTAAATATGTGACTTACTGTAAGGATATTTCAATAACTGTTTCCTACTTGCTGCACTTTGTACCTAACCTTGCTAGTAGCTTCAGACTTCACACCAGAATCTGAACTCTGCTATGTCAAAGATAGAATACCTCATGCTGAGCTTCCAGACGTACTATAAGTAGTAGCAGAGTAATCTGATCTTCTTTGTCATAAATAAAACACCCATTGAGTTTCGATAATCCTAAAGTCATTCGGTCTAAAGATTCTCATTCAGAGATATGATCCTCCTGGGGTAGGAAAATTTATCATAATTTCCAGGTTGAAATGTATATAATTGGAAGTAAAGGAAAATTATTTATAAAATAGCCAATATAAAATTCCACAAAATTGTCTTGGCTGATTCAAATAATATGGTAGATGGTATTTTGAGATTCAAATGGGAGGTGTTTTAAAGGGGAATGTTCCATCATTTCTGGATTGAGGGTAGAAAAGTAAATTAAACTATTACAGTTATTAAAAGAAAGTATAAATTTTAAAATGTTGAGGAACACTGACCTCCCCCTTACTGTGTAACTTATGGGCAAATGTAAGCGTATCAATGTAACCAATCAATAGCATTTTAACTATTCAGAGATTAGACATTTAAAAATCAATATCCTTGGTTATGATTATTCAGTGTCCATAATTAAATAGTTAATTATGTACAAGAAGATGATAAAAGATTAGAAGAACAAAAGAAAAATAGATTTGATATCATGTTTTTACGGAATATATGATGTAAAGCATATTTAAACTTAAATATTGAAAATAATAATATTAATAATCCATTAATTTCCCCAAATTTGGGGTCATATCAATCCTATTAGATCAAGGAAAGCACAGCAGTGGGGTTGAGTGAGATGAAAGAATAAACTCTTCTGGAAGCAACAATGTACAATATAGCTTTTGCCTTGAGCTGATGTCACCATTTCTATTTTCCATTTTATTCAGAGTCCCATGAATTCCTGCTAATATCTGAAATCTGAAATGATCCAAGGTCACGTGGAACAAGAAACAAAATCAGACCAGGGTGAATTTCCAACCTGTGTAAAAGTCTGATGTTCATACTGATGAGGATATTTTGAAACAATCTAAATGTGATATAAGCATTTGTGAGCTTAAATATTAATTTCCATGGGCTTCTTCAGGTGTGATAATTTAAAATATCAAAGCTTTTCAAATTGAAAGGTTCATGACCAAACAAACTATATTCAGAATTGGTTTAAGCAAGATAAGACTTGAAGTAAGTAATAGTTTTTGCAATCATTTTTAGGTATTCAAACTCTTCAAAAATTGAACTAAAGAAGTACAGAGTTAGAGAAACTGGAAAGGGGCCCAAATAAGAGTATTATTATATAAGAACTAAGGATAGACAAGAAAGCTGGCTGTTCTACTCATTCAGATTCTCAAAGGATATTGTGTCATCTGAGACAAAAGAGATATTCACATCACACATACTTTTAGAGAATTTTCAGCAAAATTGTGCATTGGAGGTTGCTATCTGGGTTTCAGAGACAGGAAACAAATTGAAAAGTTCAGAATATTAAGCTGACTGGCATAAAGAGGTTATCATAAATACATGCTCAAAAGCACAGATGTCTCAACATAGAAGCTTTATTAAGAAAAAAATAAGTATAGAAAGTGTCCTTAGATAACTCTTTCTCTATGTGTTCCTTTGGGTCTATGTAGTGTTATCTTGCCTGCAAAACTGCGTGCGTGCATGTGTGTGTGTGTGTGTGTGTGTGTGTGTGTGTGTGTGTGTGTACCTGTGTGCATGCCTATATTTACTTGATAACTGATTGCATCCATAATGGTAATGCAATTTCATCCTGTAGAAAATAAGAATGCTTGACTTAGCATGATCTTTTACACTTTTGACCTTATATTTATTATTTTGACTTTCTTTCTTAAACATCTCAGGACACTTTCTCACTCTCCATGCACTGAGTACTACATATTTCTCAATTTCTCAGTGTAGCTACTTTTCTGGTGCTGATGCCTAGAAAAGTAAGTTAAAATGACTAGTATAGGAGACTAAACCAACCAGTAGAATGGGACTGTCCTAGATTTTAACTCAATCAACTTTGGCATTGGAAATGTACGTTAGGTCACATCTGTTTATATCAGTCTCATAGACATCCACCAGTAAAAGCATGTTCCTCACTTTGGTGATGCCAATTCAGAGAGAGACAAGGCTCAGTTATGCTGGAAAAATATAATGAGAGAATGTCATAATCTCCAGCTAAGTGTTCCTGACATATAAAAAATTCTCTAGCCAGCTGTTTTCCTTTTTACTCCTAAGTTTGCTACAGGTGATATATATAGCAATAAACCAATCTGTGAAATAAGTAGCATTTACAAACATCTGAAGTAGCATCAAGTCTTTAGTATACTAACCATAATTTAAGTTAGCTGTTTTGTTTAAGAATTTACTTTACTAATAAGTGGATCTCATTTTGTGGTTTTATGTATTGCTGTCTACACCCAACCAGGACTAGCAAACTTCCTACATGAAAAAGTTCTTGAAAGTTTGTACAAAAAAAACGAAAAAACAAACAAAAAAATAATTCTGAGGATAGGGAAAAAAAGGCAAGATAAACATCAGGTTAATTCATTTAAAGTGATTTTTCTGTTTTTAGGGATAGTTTCTCATATTTGGGTGTCTAGTATGTGAAGCAATTATATTATTATAATTTTTTGCACAGGCACCATGTTTTTTGTTATTTAGTTAGTAAACTATTTTTCAGAGAAGTCTTATGTTTACAGAAAAATAAGCAGAGAGTACAGAGAGTTTCCATAAACCCCTTGACCCTCCTCCCCCATTATTAGCATTTTGCACTAGTGTGGTTCATTTGTTATAGTTGATGAGCCAATATCAATGCAATATTTTTAACTAAAGTTCACAGTTTATATTCACATTCACTCTCTGTGTTGTACATTCTATTGGTTCTGACAAATGTGTAATGATAAGTATTCACTATTATAGTACCATACATAACAGTTTCACTGTCCTAAAATATCTCATATTCCATCTATTCATCCCTCCCACCTTTCCCCCAAAACCCTGGAAATCACTGAATGGTTTACTTTCTCTTCATTTTTTTTTTTTTTCTTTTCAAGAATGCCATTGATTTGGGATCATACAGTATGTAGTCTTTTCAGATTGGATTCTTTCACTTAATAATATGCATTTAAGTTTATAACTTGTTAATTATATAACAATTCGTTGTCTGTATGGATCAAAGTTTCTTTGTCCATTTGCCTACTGAAGGACACATTGATTGCTTCCAAGTTTTGGCAATTACAAATAAAGGGATCATAAACGTTTGTGTGCAGGTTTTTGTGTGGAAGTAAGATTTGAACTACTTTGGGTAAATATCAGGAGTACAACTGCTGGATTTTATGGTAAGAGTATGTTCAGTTTTGTAACAAATTGCCAAACTGACTTCTAAAATGGCTGTCCATTTTGCATTCCCACTAGCAAGGAGTGAGAGTTCCTGTCACTCAACATTCTCATCAGCATCTAGCATTGTCAGAGTTCTGAATTTTAGCCATTCTAATAGGTGTGTAATGGTATGTGTTTATTGTTTTAATCTGCATTTTCCTAATGACATATGATATTGAGTGTGTGTGTAAATATTTGTATACATATATATATGTATATAAACACACACACACACACACACACACACACACACACATATATATATATATTTTTAAGATGACCGGTAAGGGGATCTTAACCCTTGACTTGGTGTTGTCAGCACCATGCTTTCCAAAGTGAGCCACGGGCCGGCCCAGTATTGAGCATTTTTGCATACATGTTAGTCATGTATATCTTCTTTGGTGATGTGTCTGTTCAGTTCTTTGGCTCATTTTTCAATTGGGTTGTTTCTTACTGTGAGTTTTAGGAGTTTGTACATTTTGGGTATACAAGGATGTTTAGGTCAGCTATGTATTTTGTGAATATTTTCTCCCAGTCTGTGGCTTGTCTTGTCTTTTTTCTCTTAACAGTGTCCTTCTCAAAGCTGAAATTTTTAATTATAAAAAACTCCAACTTATTTTTTTCTTTTATGAATTGTGCTTTTGTTTTGTTTTTTTGTTTATCTAAAAAGTTATTGCCAAACTCATGGTCACCTAGATTTTCTACTATGTTATTTTCTAGGAATTTTATAGTTTGTGTTTTACACTCAGGTCTATGAACTCTTTTGAGTTAAATTTTGTGAAAGGTATAAAGTTCTGTATCTAGATTCATTTTTTGCATGTTATTGTCTAGTTCTAGCACTATTTGTTGAAAATACCATCCTTTTTTCATTGAATTATCATTGCTTTTTTGTCAAAAATCAGTTGACTAGATCTGTGTGGGTCTATTTTTGGGCTCTATTCTTTTCTTTTGACTGTAAAGATATTTTAGTTTTTAGGCTTTTTTTTCAAAAAAACTTTGATTTATTTTATGAGTACAGCACTATTGTATAATGATAAGGAAAATTGTTTTCTTTCTTTTACAATTGTTTTAGAACATCATATGCATTACTATATAATTAGCTTGAAATCAAGTACTTCATTTTATTCTTCCTTTTTAAGTCAAGAAAAATTGTTGCTAAAGTAGTACTTGTATTTGCTAACACAAATTGACTTTACAACAGATTTTTGAGCATATCTAATCCAACAAGAGATGTTTCTAGATTAAGATGTTTATCTGCAGATACACAGATTGTGCTATAAAATAATTCATAGTACTGCTTAATTTCTGCTTAATAATATTAATAATAATAATTAATATATATTAAACTATTAGGCATGATATGCTTTTATAATATATACTTTTTTATTTCTTAATCTTATTAAGTCAATGGGTTTTCAACATTTGGATTCTCAGACATCTGATAATCTCTCTCCATATGAAAGCATCTAAATACACCCAAATTTATATATACAATTTAAGAAACTGATAGTGCCTTTTAAATTCATCCACAGATCCCAGGTTCAAACCAACCAAACCAAGCCCTCATAAAGTATGTTCTCAGAACTCGACAAAATATTAGCAAGTGATTTTCTGGTTTTTACAGTCAATTACATTTTTAAAATGTCTTCTTCAGCAATGTTAAGGATTTTCTAAGATAGTACATATCAGGTCCTTAAAAATATTAATGTACATTGTGGCTCTTAAAGAGAGGCATAGATACATATCACTCCTAAAACTAATCTGAAAATGGAATCCTTTTTGTTTTTGTTTGTTTGTTTGTTTGTTTGTTTTTGTTTTTGCATCTCATTGAAGCAATGTTGCCGGGATTTACTATGGAAAGCTCAGAGCTAGTCTTTCTGGTAATATCGCTGACGAAGGGATTGCATAAAATTAACGACCACCCAGTTCATCTTTTTTCTTCCTATGATCCTTTAGTATTTCTAGAACTACTTTAGGTTCTCTCCACATCTTAAAGAAACATAGCATTGAATTTGACATCCAGAATTCCATACAGCACCCTGGAACAAGTTGATCCTGGAGAGCAACTGGGGACTATTCACATCCCAGCACAACACTACTGAGGTAGCCTAGAATTTGTCCAACGTCTCAGAAAACTTACTAGTATACTTTCATTACATCTTAATTTCTTAAATCTTATCTTACATGTGGAATTTCTTTCTTGAGCCCCCAAATTATACCTCTTCCAACAATCCTTAACTAATCAAAAGAGAATTGTCTTTCTCTAACCTCTATGGACTTTTGGCATATATCTCAGGTTGTTTTATTATAGCATATTTTATTCTTTTTATTTTTGTGTATAATATCAATTTAGAATCAAAATGAAGTTTTCATTCATTTAGTTGTCCCTTTGACCTTATGTCATTTGACATCCATGTTTCCTCTCTGAGATTTTGAGCTCCTAGGTAGAAAGTGCCATGTCAATTTAGCTTGCTTTTTATACAGTCAATATTTTAACACACATATTTAAATAACTTATTATAAAAATTATTTTAAAAATTGATTATGTATGTCATGGTCCCCAAAATATTGAATGAGGTATTAAATTTATTCACATATCTTCCAGTCACTATGGCTGGAGATTATGCTAAGATGTCTTTTAAGTTCATGGAGCAGGCACTGAGGAGTTTCTATTTTGAGACATTTTGTTTCATTTTGTTTTAATCAGAAGACTGTTTGAGAAGCTAGGAGATGGGTCCAGTCTTTCAGCTGGGGAGAAATGCCTGTGGAAACAGATTGAGAAAATTAGGAGGAATAAAGATCCGTTTCTCCTGTCTCCCTGTATTACATCATCAGGAATCCGTCTATTTAAAATAACATTTTCCTCTTTAAAAATACATATAATATTTGAGAGAGAAATTTGTTTCTCATGTATTTAATGTCTGTTTCTGTTTGTTCACCTGCTTCCATCTTCTAATTACTATGCATTCCTTAATGTTTATTTTAAATCCGTGATGATGAGTAAAGCAAAGAGTGCACTAATTAATGTTTGAATGAATGAATGCAACCTTCTCAGCTAGCTGAAAGGAAGGTTATCTGAGAATATAAATGCTGGGAAGTAAATAACAGAAAGATAATTTGGACTTGGATGAGATGTAGCAGTGTACAGCACAATAGCACTGAAATACCCCCTTAACAAAAAAAAAAAGAAGAAGAAGAAGAAGAAGAAGAAAGAAACGAAACAAGCTCCTTGATGGTGGCTTGGACTATTAGCTGCTCAATTAATGTCTTTTAAAATATATTGAGTTAAAATGGAAAATTCAATTGGCATACTATGCTGATAAAGATAATTATGTATATAACAAAATATAATAGGAATGAGATTTCAAAGAAAACAGCATAGAATTTCATGAAGAATTTCAAGTATGTGTTTGTTTTGTTCTAAGAGCTTTTGGAAATTCCGGGCCCTGTCACAACGTGAGGGGACAGGTGTTTTAATTTATTCTCTTTCTCTTGCCTTTAGTCATCTATCAAAATTTAAAAGTAAAATTTATCAGTTTAAGGTATATAATAAAAAGGCTTCAGGTGAATAATGATTAAGCAATTAAGACAGAAATATATAATTGGGCAGATCTTGGAAGATATATTATGAAATAGCTGTTGAATTACTTAAATTATACAAAATAATGTCTATAAATGATAAATGCTTTCAACAATGTCTACAGCACATAACTTAGTTTCTGGTGATTCTAGAAACTAAGGCATCTTGTCAGTTCTCTCAATGTGAACATATTCCAAAACACATCTGGGAAATTAAATCTAGTAGATGTAAAGTCAGTATACGAACACAGCTATAAAGGAGCAAAGCACTGTCCTGTCTGTGAAGTTCATCACCCTAAAATTATTCCTTTGTTGAAATTATTCAAAACATTAAACCATGGTTTATTAAGCATATTCGGTAGGGTACTATTATAAAAGGCATTCTTATGGTAGGAATAATGCTACCCACAACAAACCAGTCTATAAATTCCAACCAAGTTAGCAAATTATTACGTGACTTGGGAAACATGAATTAATGCTGCAGTGAATGACTTTTATCTTCTTTTTACATTCTTGCTTCAGAAAAAGCAAGTAAAATATATGACCATAAGTAAACAAGTACAGGATAACTTCATTGAATGAGATTTGCCACATTTTCTGATGAACAGAAATAGAAAATAAAGTGACAATTTAACAAGGAAATGAATTCCCTGTAGCACTTAGTTAGGTTTTTGTTTTTATAATTTAAGGAAAATGTTTTCAATATAATAGGCTTTGTTGAACCTAGAGTTTCCATTTCAGTGACCATTTTTAATCATATAAAAATAAGTTATTTTACCCATGTTCAAATGTACCTTGATATTTCAAATAAGCCCATTCTTCCTTGTGATGTAAATTACAAAATTTTCCAGTTTGACTACTGGTGCTAAATCTAATTAGATATTGAAGGTAAATAAAAGGACTACAGGATTAGCTCTGAGAACATGGAAAACACATTCTTGTCCCAGTGTTTAATTACTTATAGTCACTATAATTTAGATTTTGTTTTAAATTGCACCATTTGAATAAACAAATTTGTAAAGTAAAATTATTTTCATTTTTGTGTTTATTCCTGATTCAGAAAAGATTCTATATATGATATAAAAAATGTAATATTTATTTTTACAAATTAGCAATGAAAAGGTAAATGTGTTCTTTAAAGCATGAGTTTCCAAACATAAAATTCAGTTAAATTTTTTAAGCATAGGAGTCATTAGTAAAAATGGCATCATCTTACATTTAACTCCCTTCCTGCCTATTCTTAACTAAAAGAGTAAAAACAAAGCAAAAAACCCTCATTTTTCTTTTGTTTGTATGCTCTGGAACACTATCTGCTCTCTCCAATGTCCTAGTCCACCAAAAATGGACTTAGTTTTTCTGTGTCTCATATTTCACATATGTAACATCAGGAATATAGAAGAAATGAAAAAAAAGGTGGTTGAAGATCAAAGGAGATCCTTATTCACTTCATCTATAATGTAGTATCTCTGAACACACCATAACCAATGGTATTCAAATAAAGTTTGTCCTTTTCAGTGTCATAAACCTGGGGCAACATCTACCGATGTTAAAGATTCTGTGATGACTCAAAATATCTAAAGAACTCCACCTTTGGATTGCCTCCCAGATCATTAAAAACACAAGAAATGCAAATCTTATCTCTTTAAATTTGCCTACAATGGCATTATGTATTTTGATGTCCATCTCAACACAAGAATTACTTTTGAAAAAATTTTGCTTGTTTCAAAAATCAAATCCAGACCCAAATACAAACTTTCTGTCTAATAGCAATTCATATATATATTTTGAACAAAAATATTCAAAATATATTAACATTTATTTGCTCATATTTGTTGGGTACAGTGTGTTGTTTCAATTCATAAATATACTGCACAATGTTTCACTTACGGTAGATAGCATAGTTTTGTACCAATTATTCCACCACTGTTTCTCTTCCCCTCCTCACCCTCTCATTTGATAAACTTTTTTCTAATTTCTACTTCAACAAGAACAATTTTTAAAATTAGATTTCACATATAAGCAATATCATGCAGTATTTGTCTTTTTTTGCCTGACATTTCACTTAACATGATAGTTTACAGTTCCATCCATGTTGCTGCAAATGATATCATTTTTTTGTAAATAGCTAAGTAGCATTCCATTGTGTTTATATACCAAAGGGTTTTTATACATTCATTCCTTGATGGGCATTTAGGTTGATTCTATTGCATGGCTATTGTGGATAGCACTGCCATAAATATGGGAGTGCAGATGTCTCTTTGATATATTAATTCAATTTCCTTGGGTATATACTCAGTAGTGAGACACCTGGGTTGTAGGGTAGATCTATTTTTTAGTTCTCTATGGAATTTTCATACTATTTTCCCATTGGCTATACGAATTTACACTCCCACCAGAAATGTAGGAGAGTTCCTTTTTCTTCACATCGTCACCATCATTAATATTTTTTGTTGTTGATAATAGCCATTATAACTGGAGTGAGATGATATCTCACTTAATATGGATCTCCCTGATGATGAGTGATATTGAGCATTTTTTTTTTTCACGTGCTATTGGCAATTTATGTCTTCTTTTGAGAAATGTCTGTATACAAACAAACTGGAAACCCTATACAGAATCAGTAAATTCCTGGGCACATACAACCTACCAAAATTGAATCATGAAGAGCTAGAAAACCTAAACAGAACCATAGTAAGTGATGAAATTGAATCAGTAATAAAAAGTCTTCCCAAAAAGATGGCTTCACTGCTGAGTCCTACCAAACAATTAAAGAAAAACTAATGCCAAAAATTTGAAGAGGAGGGAATACTTCCAAATTCATTCTATGAGGCCAGTGTTACCCTCATACCAAACCCCCCCCCCAAAAAAAAACACAACAAAAAAAGGGAACTACAGACCAATAACCCTAATAAACACAAAAATGAAGTTCCTCAGCAAAATACTAGCAAACAGAATTTAATAACAAATTAAAAAGATCAGTCACCATGATCAAGTAGAATTCATGCCAGGGATGCAAGTATGGTTCAATATACACAAATTTATAAAGGTGATACATCACATCAACAGAATGAAGGAAAAACAACAACAGCAAGAAAAGAACATATGATCACTTCAATAGATGCAGAAAAAGCATTGGATAAAATAAAATCCAGCACCTCTTCATGACATTCCACAAATTAGGTATTGAAAGAAGGTACCTCAACAAAATAAAGACTATATATGAGAAACCCACAGCTAATATCATTCTGAATGGACAAAAATTGGAGGCTTTTCCTGTAAAATCTGGAACAAGATAAGGTTGCCCATTTTCCCCACTCTAATTCAACACAGTACAAGAAGTTCTGGTCTGTGAAATAGGCAAGAGAAAGCAATAAAGGGGATCCAAATCAGAAACAGAAAGGAGGAAGTCAAACTATCCCTATTTGCAGATGAAATGATTCTATACCTAGTAAAGCCTAAAGACTCCACTAAAAAAGTGCTAGAACTAATAAATGAATTCATTAAAATGGCAGGATACAAAATCAAAACACAAAAATCAATAGCCTTCATATATACCAACAATAAAATAGTTGAAGAAGAGTCAAGAAAGTAATCCCATGCACAACTACCAAAAGTATGAAATAGCTGGGAGCAAATTTA
Source organism: Cynocephalus volans (assembly GCF_027409185.1). Taxonomy (NCBI): domain Eukaryota; kingdom Metazoa; phylum Chordata; class Mammalia; order Dermoptera; family Cynocephalidae; genus Cynocephalus; species Cynocephalus volans. The sequence continues at coordinate 73,946,481 of NC_084464.1, forward strand.
ATGAAGGAGGTGAAAAACATCTAAAATGAAAACTCAAAAACATTGTTAAAAAAATAAAGGGGACACAAATAAATGGAAAGATAGCCCATGTTCATTGGTCAGAAAAATTAACATCATCAAAATGTCCATATTACCCAAAGCAATCTACACATTCAACTCAGTCACTATCAAAATATCTATGACATTCTTTACAGAAATAGAAAAATTGATCTTAAAATGTGTATGGAACCACAAAAGACCCCATATAGCAAAAGTGATCTTGAACAAAAAGAACAAAGGTGGAGGCATCATGCTTCCTGACTTTAAAATATACTATAAAGCTATAGTAGCCAAAACAGCATGGTATTGGCATAAAAACAGACAAATTGACCAAAAATATATATAATAGAGAGCCCTGAAATAAACCCGGGCACTTACATCCAACTGATTTTCAACATAGGTGCTAAAAATATACAGTGGGAAAAGGACAGACTCTTCAACAAGTGGTACTTGGAAAATTGGATATCCACGTGCATGCAGAAGATTGAAACTAGACCCCTATCTGTCACCATACACAAAAATCAACTCAAAATGGATCATAGACCTAAATTTAAGAGTTGAAACTATGAAACTGCTAGAAGAAAACATGGGAGAAACACTACACAAAATAGAAATGGGCAACAGTTCCTTGAGCAAGGCTATGATGTCATAGGCAACTAAAGCAAAAATACATAAGTGGGACTACATCAAACTAAAAATCTTCTGTATTACAAGGGACAATGTCAACAAATGAAGAGACATCCTACATAATGTTAAAAATTGTTTGCAAATTACATATCAGACAGGAATATGTAGAGAACATATAAAGAACGTAAATGTCTCAACAGCAAAAAAATGCACAAATAACCCAATTAAAAAATGGGGAAAGGACCTAGTCAGTTATATCTTAAGCAAAAGTGGTATTAGTGCTTAAAGTAGCTACTTTGAATCCTAATACTTTTTCAGATGCAAAAATTCTAATTTTTTGAAAGTCACCTTATATATACCAATCTTGAGATTATATTTTGGAAGGCGAAATGAAGTAAAATAGAAATAAAATGTGTATTTGGAGAGTTCAAAAAAGAAGTCTAATATATATGGTCCATAATTTGGACCACACTTTTGGAAAGTGCCCAAAGACCTCAGAGGCAACAAAGTGCAGTGTATGTGAGAGCAGAGTGCAAGAGGCCAGGCAGCACATGTCTGAATGCTGGCTCTGACACTTACTAGCTTTATGACCTCAGACAAGTTATGAAACATTTATATGCCTCAGTTTTCTTATCAATACCATGGGTATAATGATAGTATTATTTTGTTGTTAGAAAGATTAAATATGTTTTTAATTAAAGCATTTATATGTGCTTATAAAGAGAGCAATTCCTAGCATAAGAGCAGTTCTTAACACATAGTAAGTAGTTAACGAACAAAGTAATGAGACTTAAACTCATTTGCAAGAGTGCCTACACATAACCAGACAGAGAATTTCTCCAGCAATTGCATGCCTATTACATGAGGGTGTTGGATTGTTGAGTCCTATTTCCATTAACCATCTTGAGATTTTTTAAAAGTATATTTAAGTGAGATTGATAAAAGCAAGGAATCAGGAAACAGAAAATTAGGACTGGTTTCTACATGCTATTACTTTAGAAAAAGAATGAAGACTATTATTTAAAAAAAAAAAAAAAAAATCTCTTTCTACTCCTGAATGAATGCAAATGAGCAGCTCCTGGAAAGAGAAAATAAATTAAGACTTCATTTGAAATTACAAAATTAGAACCAGAGCTAGCTCCCAGAAGAAAGTTTTAAGAATTACCATGAGTAAATGAATGCTGGTATTGTTGCTATAAACTATAGATGTTTCATTTCTAGGCATAAATATGTTCAGGAAAATGAAAATATAAATACGTAAGTTACAATATTTTGTATTTTTTTTCTATTAACTGTGACACTGCATTAAATGTTATAGCCATTAGAAATCTAAGTTAATAATGTCATTTATATTTATTATACTTTTTTTATCTACCACTGGCACTAACCACTGGAAATCTGATTTATTATCTCCTATATTAATCTAGTTTCTTGTTTGTAAAATATAGAAATCAACTCTGGTTAAAGTGAGCAGAACAGGAATTTGTAGAGCATGAAGCCTTCAAAATTGATGGGGAAATGACTAGAGACCAACATAAAGTTCCAAACTCTGAAAAATCAAAAAAACAAAGGCCAGAAGCCTAGGTCCTCACTGCCACTACTATTCTGGTGACTACCACAAACTGTGGCACTTTATTGGCATGCTGCTATTGTAGAAATAAATTTTGTACTGCCCTTGCTTCCTTTTGACACTGCCTAGAAATTCAAGCCTTCAGGCTGGTATATCCAATGGGCCAAATCTAAGCCATGAGCCATAATCTAGCTGCCAAGGTTTAAATAGAGCAGGTATTTGAACTTTCTAGTATCCACCATGCAAGTCAAGGCACAATGTTTTATTCTGGAAGCATAAGTGTAAATGCTGGGTAACCAAAAACAGTAAACTGGTCCACTATACCTATCAAGATGAGGTAGTTGAAAGAGCATGTATTCTACAGACAGACAGGCTGGACTTACACTCAAATTGGGAATTACTACTTGTGGGATAGTTCACAGGGCAGTAAAATCTTATGACTAATGCTTTTCTCACATGCACACCAATTGTAAAATATTGAACACCATGTGTAAATTTATTGTGAGAATTAGATGAGATAATTTATCTAAAACAGTGAGACTCATAGAAGCTACCCAATGCATATAAGTCAACACCCCCAATCTACTTCCTTTTGCCTTAAGACAAAAAAAGCACTTGATATTGAGAATTCTACATCTGCAACTGGTACTGACAGTTTTTGTTTTACATCTTTGGTTGACATTAATGAAGCACTTGGAGCTGGTGTGGGTGGATATTCCTTCCTGTTGAAAAGAGAACAAAACCTTCAACAAGGAGCAGCTGGAAACCAACTTGGAGAGAGGAATAGCAGGAAGTGTTGCATGGCTTAATCATTTAAATCACAGCTTAAGTCAACATAATAGCAGAGAAAATGCAGGGAATTTAAAATGTGTGACTATAGTGGCAAGCTCACAGGGTCTTTTCATTGGGATCAACAGAGTAAATTAACTAAAAACACAATTTTCTATCTCCTGGGATAGAAATAAAGAGAAGGATTCATAAGTAAAATTTTATTTTACACAACAAATTTATTAAAATTTCCTTTATATACAAATCCATAAGCAACAAATTATAAACATTAACTGCAGAAAAAACAATACATAATAATAAGAGCTGTTAACTATTAACCTTTCTTTAGATTTCACCATATACACATCCAAATTAATTTGATTGAAAAAATATTTTTCCCCTACTGCCACTGAAAAGCTAAAAATCTAAAAACAAAAGCTAAATGCTTCAGGGAAGTTATATGTTCTCCCCAATATAAAATCTTGAATAAGAAATCAGTTACCATCATGTAATACAAACAGAAAGTGGAGCGAAGGCAATCTTTTCAAACTGGTTTTTTCAAATGACACTGGTTCTGATGTGCAAAATCAAATATATATATATATATGTATCCAGTAATTTTAAATTCTTGGCTGTTGCTATCACAGGCTAACACACCTTTAAAGTTTTTAAGTTAATGATTCAAGAGATCACAAGTCTCCATCTGTCAACATAAAGTCAAGCTGCATATAGTGATGAATATCTGATACCTTGCTGATATAAAACTTTCATCTGAGACTTTTTCTCCCTGCGTAATTAATGCACTAGGAAACCGAATGGCCCTGGAGAGAACGCTTTGCTATGCATTACAGGAGGGGGTTATCTCTACTTCAAAATGAATCAGCCCCTCAATATTCTTAAAATTTTATTTATGAATGCGTGAACTTATGTATTTATAAATTATTTATTTCCTTCTTATTCTATGAATGATTTAGGAGCTTTGCTTTACAAGGCAATGTGATTAAGGATTTTGTAAAAGACTTTGCATTCTGCCGCTAATAGAGATATTTTTAAGCGAAAGTGGTTATCAGTTTTATACCTTTTATTAGCTAGCAGTCATGAAAGTTCCAAGTGACTGGTAATTTCATTTTTAAACTTAAGACAAAGGATTTTTTTTTTCTTTTTATTTCTCTTTTATTTTTCTCCTACAGATTCAGTTAAGGAAAAACTTCAAAATGCTCAGATCCATGGAAGATTTGAATTTGTAGCATATTGGTGACACAGGGAGTAATCTTCCAGAAAGCATCGTCGATCCCACTATTTGGTTTGAACGCAAACTCATACAGTATTTCTTAAAGGAGAAGCAAGGTACGTGATCGCATATGTGCTTCCTGGATGTCAAACTTCTAAGCAGAATGCTTAACTAGATAAAAAATTTGAAGGGGACAGTAAATAGTGCATAGGCAGGCTTACAAATGATTTTGTCCTGGGCTAGAACTTTGAAATCATAGGCCCAATGACTCTCCTTCTGTATTTCAGATTTTGTTTCACTGGGTCTTGAATTCAATAAAAATAGTGTCCTTTTCTTTTCACCCTCTTTCTCCCACTGTATCCTAAGGCTGTCAAACAGGATAGTAAAGACATAATCACTTGCGTCTTGAGTACAATGCTATTTTCATTTACCATTTTTTAAAATATTCATTATAATCTTGAGCAGATTTGAATTGAAACCTTATTATTTACATTCTTATATATCAATAGTAGACAATGGAGTATTCTGGCAAGGTAATATTTAGTAGCAATATCTTCTATTGACTTTCTAGAAAGCTTGTTATAACGCATAGTTATACACATTGAAGTTAAACTTCAGAAGAAACATAATTTGCAAATTCATTTTATAAATCAAATTTAACATTGATATCAAAACTGTAAAGAATACACAAAAAATATATAGAAATTCTTATTTATAAAAATTGATGAGAATAACACATCATGACCTAGACTTATTCTGTAAAGGAACATGCAGATGAATATTAAGAAACCTTTTATTATAATGTGTTATAGATTTAAGGGAAACTAGCAAAATACACATTAATTGGATACTTAAATAATATGCAAAAGGGAAGATGTGCTTTCGTATATATCAGCCCCAAATCCAGCATTTTAAGTAAGAAAGGAATGCTAAAGTCATTTCCACTAATGTCTGGAAAAGATAAGATTGAGTGTCATGAGACAAAGCAAACAGAAGAATGAAAAATCAGAATAGAAGAAAAATTTTCTCTAAGAAAAATGTAAGAGAGAATTTAGAATAAAGTAAAATATTTTAATAAAATAGGAGGATAAAAATTTACCACAGAGATTAATAGCCTTCTTATTGTCAAATGATAACTAGGCAGATAATATGATGGATTAAAAATATCACTTAAAATAGCAACAAAAAATAAAATAAGTACCTACACATAGACTTAACAAGAAATGTAAACCCATTTCTGAAAAACAAAAACATAGATGTGAACAAATGCAAATACATACCATATTCATTAACGGAAAATTTAACATCAAAAACTTGCGAATGGTTTCTGAGTCAATTAGAAATTTAATGCAATAACACTAAAAATAAAAGTTTATTTTTTATTCTGTAGCTTTAAAAATTATTTAAAGATTCCTATTAAAAAGGAGGAAAAAATGCAAGAATAGCTAAAAAAAACAATGATATTAGAAAAAAACAAAATATGTGTGTCATGGGGACGTAAGGGTGGGTGGAGCTCGTCTATAAGATATTGAAGCATATTATAAAGTGCCCATAATTAAATCAGTATAGAATTGAAGCAGAAATAGATACACATACCAATAAAACTGAACAGAAATTATAGAAATAGCTCTAAGTGTATAATAAAATTCCAAATATGATAAAAATGGCACATCAAATCTATAGAGAAAAAATAGACTCGGAGGTGGGGGGGAAAAAAAGATAGGCTCACTAATAAATAATCTTATTCTGGAACAGCTGGATAGATATTTGAAGAAAAATGATAAAATCTGATTTGTACTTATAAAATATATCCTAGTATACATTCCAAAAATGTCAGTAATCTTGATAGTGAGTGAAAGAGAGAGAGAGAGAGAGAGAGAGAGAGAATTCATACAAGCACTAAAGCACTAAAAGAAAACAGACAAATTCTTTGAAAACTTGAGAGTAGGGAAAGTATTCCTTTGTTAGTCTTGTAGTACTGCTGCAACAAAGTACCAGAAACTCATGGCTTACATAACAGAAATTTAATATCTTACATTTGGAAGCTAGAAGTATGAAATCAAGGTTTTGGCAAGTTTGGTTTCTTCTGAGGGCTATGTGGGAAGGACCTTATCCAGGTCTCTCTTCTTGGCTTGTAGATCGCCATCTGCACCCTGTATCTCTTCACAACATCTTTCCTCTCTGTGTGTCTCTGTGTCCATATTTTCCTTTTTATAAGGACACCAGTAATTGAATTAGGGCTCACCCTAATACCTTTATTTTAATTTTATTATGGTTCAGATTCCAACCATATTTTATTTGGAGTAGTCGGGACACAATTCAACCCATAATAATTCCTAAAAATAACTCAAAAATCCAAAAGCAAAATATACAATAAATTAAAACTACACAAACATATAATGATGCAATGTTTAAAGTTCTATGTGGCAGAGAATAAATGTCATCAGTAAACAACAAATGACAATCAATGTCACGAGTTAAAACATAGTTCTAAAAAATGAAAAATGAAAAGAAAAAGACTAATGACCCAATGGAAGAAAAGCCAAGAATATGATGAGACAGATCACGGAAAAGAATTCTCCTTAGAATTATGAGAAACAAATAATAATAAGAGAAAGGCCATATCATTTCTCACTCATTAGATTGGTCAAAAGTTTGACAGCATTTTCTGTTAGTGAGGTTGTGGTGAAAAGGTTACACGTTGCTATGAATATGCAAAATGAAAGAAGCCAAAGAGATGGCAAAATAGGCGACAATATTACACAAGTATTTATCTATTGATCCAGCAATACCATTTCTAGAAATGTAGCCTAAAAACACGTGGCAAAAATATTAAAATCATATGCACAATATTATTTATTGTGGCATATTTGTTAAAAAGAATGGAAACCATTCTACTGTCCATTAAATAACTACATTATAAGGACAAATTTAATTCAAAAGAAATTATGGACTCCATTTAGTTGTCTTATCGTTAATATTTGCAAAAAGACTTACCTCAATTGCCAGCATCCAACCTGAAGTAGAAGTCCACATCTTAAGTCTTTTTCCAATCAGAGAGTTGCAAAAACTGCACCCAAGCACTGTCTGGAAGAAATACTGTGAGGGATTGGAGAAAGCAAGGTTTGAATGGTGTAGAGTGGGGCAGTTTAACATCATCAGAAGCAATCCTTAACCAAAGAGTACCAGGAACTCATGGATAAATGCTTCAGTGACCCACCTTTCAACAGATCACTCTGGTTACATTCTGTACTTTTTACAGTTCCTGAACAATCCAGGTCCTTTGCCCACGGCAGCAATACTAATAAGGCCTTTAGTTTTGCTTTTCTTCTTTGCTTATCTCACTCTCCCTTCTATCTCATGCCTGTTACCTTTAATTGCTTTCCAAATAAACTACCAGAATCTAAATCATGCTCTCACATTCTGAATTGAGGGTAACCCAAACTAAGGTAATAGAACTTCACAATGGTGGTATTGGGCTATAACCATCAGAATATACTGATCATTTTTGCCACCACGAAATTTGGGGCAATCGGTTATGAATTATAACTGGGTGTGATATTTGTTTTAAATCAATACCCATCAAGGATTCCTACACAATCCACCCCATCCCCAAACAAATTGTAATCAAGCCTTTAGGATTTATTTCTACGTTAGAAAAATATAAGCAAGAGAACAATTCAGGAAACCAAAAATTTAAGAAAGTGTGGCATACTATAATTCAATTGCTCTGATTTCTGCAATGTAAAGAAACATAAGAGAGGACAAACTGACCTAGACTGAACAAACTTTAAGAAATATGATTACCACATTCAATGAGTGAGCCATATTTGGGTTCTGACACAAACATCCTACAGTAAAAAATATTTTTTGAATTAAATAATAGGGGAAATTGGAACAAGATCTAGACACTGTTAGAAATAATAATGTCATTGTAGTTATGTGAGAAAATATCCATATTACTTAAAGACATTGAAAGGCCCCTATGTTTCAAAGATATATACTGAAATGCATAAGGTGAAGTTATATGTCTTGGATTTGTTTTAAAATACTTCAATAAACTTAAAAAACATATAATGAAAGTGAAATATATGTCATATGTAGCAAAATATTGATAATTCTTGGGATGTGGATGATGAGGATGAGAAGATAAGTTACATCATTCTCTTTAATTTTACATGCATTTGAAGATTTTCGTAATAAATTAGATGAAAAAAATGGAGGTATCTGCTTCTGAGAAGAGCAAATTAAGCATAGATGGGCACATAATTTAAATGGAAAGAAGCCCTATGCACCAAAAGAAAAAGCTCTACTTTTCAGAAGAAGGAGGAATACCAAAGATGAACAATAAAAAGAAATTCACAGACCAGTCCAATAGGAGAGCACCTATGCTTCCCTGTAACTCATTTTAATGGTCTGGCAGGTGTGAAAACTGAATTGCAGTGAATTGAGGGTGAGAATGTGGAGGACAAACAATGTTTAGGATGAGTTTTGCGTTGGAATGAGAATGCAATAGGCAGCTTGGTAGCCAGAGTGGGAAGGGACAAAGGGATCTTTTTAAAAAATGTTAATCATACCCATTTTGTAATGTTTAGAATATCCAGCATTTTATTTACCTTTTTGAAATGACATAAAATCGACTATAAGATATCTTACTCTAAGACTAGTTCATTTATCCTGTCCCTCAGCCAGGATTTATATAAAACAGAAGTGCATATGTGCTTTAGTGAAAAGCACCAGGCTATGGACTGTGAAAACTGGATTTTAAATCAATCAAGAGCCCTTAGGCAAATTAATCTCTCTGGATAGTCACTTTTCCACTTATAAAATAGGGCTGGTGGGAACATACGAGATGCTGAATGTGAAGATGTTTCGTCAATTTGACAAAATTTCCTCCTAAATAAAGAAAGCATATAAACTAAAATAGAAGCTAAATTTTATCACTTCATTATGAGGCAGTTAATAGTAATAATAGTAATAATAGAACTAATGGTAATAGTAATGGTACAATATTTTGAAATATTTTATACAGATATTTTAGATATGTGATTTAACTTAATATCTTACTATAGCTCACTAAGATGGTAATAAAACTCTATGCATATTTTACATTACTATGCTCATAGTATAGCTGCTCATAAAATGACTTACTAAAATTGTCATGGAACTGTATCTTGTGTAGACAAGTTTTGGCCATCACTCTATCACGTAGAGGAGAGAATATAGAGAAAATAAGCTTCATTCACTGAAACCAATGCTAATAAGTGGTCAATGTATTGTTTTTGGAAAGACTAAGTAGGTAGGCTCATACCTTCAAAGAAACTAAATCAGATTATTGGGTAATTATTATTTTGGAATTTACTGTTATCCTACTGAGTTTGAGATATAGAAAGCTCAAATAAGCACTTTGCAAGTTGTTCTCATTTGTTTTTATTTATTCATTTTTGAATATGTCATAGGGCTTGCTAAGTTGTTAAATAAATTTTCAAGTTAACTTCTTAGATGTATGTGTCTTTGTATTTTTTTTTTTTTTTTTTACTTTTAAATCTGGGAGCAAAGTTTAACTACTGTGAAATTTCTGAGATTGCCATGCATAAAAAGGGAGTATTTTATGCACTGAGTAGCAGAAACATAACAAATTCCCCTGAGAATTTTTTTCTTGGAAATAGACAATAGTCATACCTTATATGAAATAACCAAAATAGAGAATATAACTATAAATTGAATGTAACTAATAATAATAGAATATACTAATAATCAGGATGACCTTTTTCTTAAAATAGTAAATTGAGGTTAAAAATAAAGGGTTATGTTATATTATGTAGAAAAAACAGGTAAGACAGCCAAAGAAAATCATGCTTATGCGATGAGAACTCAATTTTTAACTTTTTAAAAATTCCTTCAAAGAGAATTTTAAAAACTCCATTTCTATAATTCTTTTATATAGTCATAATTTTCTAGATTTTATTATAAAAATGTTCATTTTTCATACAACTGTATTCAACTAATATTTTATTTTATTTTATTTTTGTAGCTTGCAAGCCCTTGTTTTATTCATGTATTTATTTATTTTTAATTTATCAATATACAATGTAGTTGATTTTTGTGGCTCTTTACCAATTCCTCCCTACCCTCCCTCCCTCCCTCACATTCCTTCTCATCCCATCAACATCATATCTGTTCACTTATCTTAGCATGTTCAAGGAATTATTGTGATTGTTATATCTATTATTTTTTCCATTTATTTGTTTGTTTATTTATTTATTTTTATTAACTCCCACGTATAAGTGAGCACATACAGTATTTCTCTTTCTGTGACTGGCTTATTTTACTTAACGTAATTTTCTCTAAGTTCATCCATGTTGCTGTGATTGGTAGTGTGAGGAAAATAGAATAACTTAGTCAGGCTCCCTCAACCTTTCTTGTAAACAAGTTGTGTGGGTGGAGTTAATGCGCATGTGCACCAATGTATCTTTAGAGTTACTTGCTTTGTGTGTTCTGCAGTTTGTTAAGCAGGCTGGCAGCACAGAGCTCCCATCTAACAATAGAGCATGTTTACTCTGTGGCAGCTGCTCAGTTTCAGTTTTACTTTGGACCTTTTCTTTGGACCTAGCAGTTGAGTTTCTGAATTTCTCTGTGTGGACTTCTGAGCTCTTAGATATGTGTGTGCTGAATAAAGACTATTCCTACTTCAACCAAGGCTCCAAGGACCTTTTTGCTGGTTACCTAGCTCATAGACCTGCATGTTAAGAGTTTGTGAATGGGCTCAAGGGGTCTGTGAGCTCCAGACCCTAGCCCTAGCTCTACAGGTAGTATTTCATTCTTTTTTTACAGCAGAGTAGTATTCCATTGTTTATCTTACAAAAAATACAGAATAGAATGTTAATCTCTGAAACTGTAATTGTCACATTGAAAAAATTGACAGAGAAATTCTGCTTCTGGGAATTTGTTGAAAGAAAATAATCATTGCTAGAAGAAAATAATTATCTGCAGGATTGTAAATGGCTATACTATTTACATTGGTGAATTTGCAAGCATATTAATATGAAATTATTAGTAAATGATAAAGAACACAATTTTAAGCATTAGACTACTTATGTTTTAATATTGTCTTCGCCAGTTGCTGGCTGTATAATTTTTGTCAGTGTATGAGATCATTATGTGCCTCAGAATTCTCAATTATAAAATGGGAAATAATTGCTCTTTTCATCATAGAATCTTTGTGTTTGAAAAGTGCCTGCATGATAGGAAGGGTTCAATAAAGGCAGTCTCTCATTATTATTTCTTACTGCATAGGGTCATGAAGTAGAAAACAATGAATGTATTAAAAAAATAAGCCATACATAAAAACTAAATACTAGGTGGGATTCTGGATTAAACTCTAGAAGAGAGAAAGAACATTAGCAAAAAATTAGTCATAAAATTTAAATAAAGCCTGTGGTTTAGTTCATGGTTGCTAGGAAAATAGAATAATTTAATCAGGCCCCCCCACCTTGGGGCATGTTGAGGGTGGTGCAGCATTCTTTGTGGGCAGGTTGTGTGTGGGTGGAGTTAGTGTGCCTGTGCATTGCCACCACCTTGGCTACTCGTCTACTGCCTCAGGTGGACACTGCTTTACACAGCCATGCTTTCCAACCTATGGCTTCCAAGGACCTGTTAGCCCATTTACCTAGCTCATAAACCTGTGTGTGAGGGGCCTGGTGACCAAGCCTAGCATGTGAAGGGTCTGGGGACCCAGCGTGGTGTGTGAAGGGTTTGTGACCCAGTCTGGACAATGGGCTTGAGGGGTCTGTGAGCTCCAGACCCAACCCTAGCTCAACAACTGGCATCATAGTGTAGCTTTACAATTGGCATCATGAACAGGATCAGTAGCTCTACAATTGGCTATGTCAACAGGATTCTGACATTAGTTCTAGCCCAACACTCAGTGTCTGAGCCATAGCACCACAATTGGCCCAGTTCACAGGATTATGGGCAGGTAAAAGTAGCCGGACAATTGGCATAGTTGGCAAGATTCTGAGCAGGTACAGGATCCAAAAAGCCCTTGGAAGAAGGAGGAAATGTGGCTACTTTTGAATATGCTCTGTCCTATGGCCACTGTCCTGTTGACCGGGATCTGGTTGCTGCACACTGTACTGCAAGGCAGCATAGAACAGGTGCTACAATGAAGAACCCCTTGGGAAGGGGAGGAAATGTGGCTGTCCTTGAGCATGTGGTGCCCAGTGGCCACTTTTCTGCTGACCAGAGCCTGGCTGCTGCTCACTACTCTGCAAACTGATCAAGATTTGTGGCAGAAAACAGAGTTGTTGAAAGCATGAATAAATGTCCTGGAGGATGACATGCAGCGACCAGCCACTCCTGCCTCTCACACCAGGGGAGATGACCAACGCAGTGGTGAGTTGGGGAAACTGTGCACCTGCATGCACAACCTGTTGTGCATGAGAAATTGAGACAGTAAAGCAGGGAGAGCCCCTGGCTGCTACTTCTATGAGACCTAGGGGTGGATGGTGTAATGTGATCTAGAGACGATGTAGTAAATGCATGTTGTGTTTGTACGAAGGCAAAAGACTCGGAGAGTGCCACTTAAACCCAATGGCCAGCCAGGTGCCGTATAAACCTGAGAAAAGAGTATCAAATGCAGATGGGCAGATGACCCAAGGACAGGTGCCCCTGCAGAATTTCAAGTATGTTTTCACCTGGTGAAATGGTGGAAAAGTTAGCCTCTGTTACTACATGCCTGTCTCTGTGGCAGCAGTTACAAAAGAGCCACAGATATGCACTGGGGCGAGGTAGTCACTCCTTGATGAACTGAGTGAACTCAGCTGTTTGCACTGTGTGGGCAAATGCTGCAAAACTGCAAAACTTCCTGAGACTGTGAATAGCTGGAGTAAGCCAAGCTGATTGAAGTAATTCAGAATGCAAAAGGGAAGCAGAGTATAAAGATTCAGAAAATTTGCAGCCTGGCCATGCGGTAGAGAAGCATAGAGCAGAAGAAAAACACAAGGGTGAAGCAGATAAACTGTTTGCTAAAGACATAGCTTGGTGGTGAAGCAGCCAGATGCTAAGTGCCAAAACAATGAGAGAAAAGCCCTGCAGGCATTTGAGAAGACTGGAAGGGTACCCCACCTATCACAGGCCCTGAAGGCATTTGAGAAGTTTGGGAGAGTGCCCCTCCCATCCTAGAAGGACTGAGTTGTCCTGGAGGACAGACCTGAGGTGTCACTGCCCTTGGAAAACTGCTCCCTGCATTACAGCTGCTCTGGCTAGAGCAATCCTGCCTCAGAACCTCCAAAGAAAAAAGCTGAAAACCTTGCTGCTGTTCACGTTAAGTTTGCAGGCCAGCAGTATGTGAGAGCAGTGGAGGCGTGGCAGCTTCCACCTAAATTCCAGAAGATGTGTGAAAAAGTTGGGGGACTCAGGCAGAGACCTGCCGGAGGGGTGGAGATGCTGCAGAGGTTATCTACAGAGCAGTGTGGAACAGAAAAGTGGGGTCAGAGCCCCCACTGAGGAAATGTCTAGTGGAGCCATGATGGCAGGACTGCCACCAGGAGCCCAGAATCGTGGGGCTGCTGGCAGCATGGAGTGCTGGCCTGGAAAAGCTGCAGGCACCAGGGCAGTTCAATGGGCTGCACCTGGCAGAGCTGTACTGCGAGGTTGCCCAATGCTTTAGGGGTCCAGGTGCACCAGTGTGCTTAAGGTTTCTCCTGTTTGGGTTTTAGATTTGTTTGGGGACTGTTTTTCCTTCCTATTCCTCCCTTCTGGAATAGGAATGTGTACCCAATGTCTATCCCACTGCATCTCGGAAGTATATAAACTTGTTTTTGACTCTTTACAGGTTCACGGCTGGAAGGACTTTTGCTTTTGGTCTCAGAGGAGACTTTGGACTTTTGTGTTGGTGTTGTAACAAGCTAAAGACTTTTGGGACTGGGAGGGAATGTGTAATGTATGAATGTAAGGGTCATTTATCCTCACTAAGGGAATATCGCAGAAGATTCTGGGAGTGTAGATTGCATAGCAAGGGGCCCTGAAGGGGTGGATTGTTGGGAAAATAGAATAATTTAATCAGGCCCCCTTGTCTCAGGGCAGGTTGGGGTGGTGCAGCATTCTTTGTGGGCAGGTTGTGTGTGGGTGGAGTTAGTGCACCTGCACAGCACCACCACCTTGGCTGGAGTCTACTGCCTTGGGAAAATCCCACTCCATCCAGCCATGATTTCCAACCTATGGCTTCCAAGGACCTGTATGCCTGGTTACCTAGCTCATAGACCTGTGTGTGAGGTATCTGGTGACCCAGCCTAGCATGTGAGGGGTCTAGTGACCCAGCCTAGCATGTGAGGGTCTGAGGATCCAGCCTGGCATGTGAAGGGTTTGTGACCCAGTCTGGACAATGGGCTTGAGGGGTCTGTGAACTCCAGATCCAACCCTAGCTCAACAACTGGCCTGGTCATGTAGGTTTACAAGTGGCATCACAGACAGGCTTAGTAGCTCTACAATTGGCCATGTCAACAGGATTCCAACATTAGCCCCATCCAGACACTCAGAGTCTGAGCTGTAGCACCACAATTGGCCCAGTCGGCAGGATTATGGGCAGGTAAAAGTAGCCAGACAGTGGTATGTATGAATATTAATTCATTAGTATAATAATTTTTCTATGACTCTACAAGATGTTAACATGAGGGGAAGCTGGCTGAAATATATATGGGAATTTTTTGTACTCTATTTGCAACTTTTAAGTAAGTCTAATATTTTAAAAGATAAAACTTAAATTTTTTACAGAAAAATATGTAATGATATAGAAATATTCTTATATAGATTGTTAAGTGAATGATGCAAGTTATAGAATATGTACAGAATGATGTTGTATTTGTTTAAAAAAAATCTATACGTAAAAAGAGACAGGAATGAACATAACAATAGGTTTACAATTTTTCAAAGATATTATTAAAATGTGAGTGATTTAAAAATAAAATTCCTCTGTTTATCTTTTCTAAGTTTCTCCAAAATTCTTTCTATTTTATAATAAATAATGTAATGTATTGAGACCAAACAGTAATTGTTTTAAGATACAACGTGCCTTTCAGAAACTCAGTTTAATAATTTGGTATTAATTCTGTTCCAATAATTAAGTTAGTTTGTAAGCATAATATTTTGAGCTAAAACTATAACTTACTGAATATAATTTTATTATTTTAACTAACTCATTTTTCTATTTGAATAAATTGAGTCATTATTTCAAGTGATAAAATATATAAAAGCATATAGATGTCTAAAACATGTACAAGATTCAGTATTTATTAAGATCTAAGAAATAAGAACAGATCAGAATTCAAGTAATCATTGTTGGAAAATATTGAGCATAAACTTATTTGTCTAGTCAGTTTTTCTTTAAAATTGAAAGTCTAAAGTAAGGCCCTTAGTGAGAGTAATGTATTTTGCGACAAACACTAATAAACAATATTTTCATACCACATATTCTCCTAGAAGAGATAATTCAAAAATGAATAAAACCTGATTCCTACTCACAAAGAATTCTAGTAAGATAAGTGTTCCTGTAATCAAAGAATTACAAAAGAGACAAGAGTCATTAGGACATGATTTATTATTCACTCGGTATTATAGGGAAGTCAGAGAGTTTTTCATAAAGGAGATGTCAACTGAGTTGAGTTCTGAAGTATAGATGACAATTCTTAGAAAATAAAAAGAGACCAGCATTCTAGGCAGAGAGAATAACATCTACAAATTCACAAACAGCATGGTGCATGAATCATACAGGAGTTCTTTTGGGTACAAGTAACAGAAAGTCTGAGTAACAGGAATTTAAGTCATAAGGTCATTTCTTCTTTGCATACAAGAAATACATGCAGTTGTATAGTTAGTTCAGCAACTCCACATATTATTATATTTCCTATTGTTTTAGTATTTCCCCACGGTTGCAAGTTATCCATTGTATTAGTCAAAGTTCTCCAGAGAGACAGAACCAATAGAATATGTATATAAATATATGTGATGTTATTCATTAGGGAAATTGGCTTACAAGATTATGAGGCTGAGCTGTCCCATGATAGGTCATCTGCAAACTAGATGCCAGTAGTGTGGCCCAGTCGAAGACCGGAAGCCTCAGAACCAGAAAAGCTATTGGTGTGATTATCAGGTCAAGGCCTGAGAGCTGGTGATGCATTTGATGTAAGTCCTGGAACCCAAATATTTGAGAGTATCCAGTTTGGATATCCACAGGCAGAAAAGAAAAGTGTATTCCAGCTTCAGCGGATAGAATGAGACATTCATGTTTTCCTCTGATTTTGTTCTCTCTGGGCCTCCAGCAAATTGGACAGTACCAGCCCATATGAAGGTGGATCTTTTTCATCCTCTCCACTCAGGCTTACATACTAATCCCTTGTAGAAATGCCCTCATGGTTAGACACACCCCAAAATAATGTTTTACTAGTCTTTAATCTAGTCAAGTTGACACCTAAAATTAAACATCATAAATCCATCCCTTGTCAACTTGTTGTCCATACTTAGCTCCTTAAAGCATACATACTCTTTAAATGGGACAACACCATTAGAATTCCACCTAATATGATGTAACTATTCTTCATACAATTGAAAACACATTAATTCCTTTCCCATAAGAGTGGGTAAAGTCTTTAAATGATGTTCACTCTTCCCTGAAATCCTGTGACTTAAATACAATCATGTAAAGTTAAAACATTTAAATACTGACATAAGTTGATATGTTTTATGTCACATGATAAGAATAACAGGAACAAAGAAAGATAATTGCCTAATATATGTAGTATACATACACACACAGACATATTTTAACAAAGCAGGGAGGACAATCCCAGTTCTCATTTATGTAACTGGTCACATTGTCATAACTGGTATTTATAACTACATTCTTCTACTACCCATTCTGTATTCCCTTTGCCTTCAGCAAGCACCTCATCTGGTTGTGGTTCTCTACCCAGTGGAGTGATCCAAACTTTCATCTCTAAGTAGTCTGGGCCATTCATAGTCTTGCCTGGATTGGGTAGTTATAATTTCCCATTGACCTTAATCACAAGGTATGGTAATACTAAGTGACACCCTAAGAGATCTCCTTTATTCCAGGCATAATCTTCCTTACCTCCATTGTGAAGTAGTAGTCCAACTTCCCTATGGTAGTCTGAATCAATAGCTGTCCACTTCTGGGTGGTGCCTGCATATCATGCAGAACCATCTATAAAACATGCCCTAGTCTTCTCTTCCTCTGTCAACTGATCATAGGGTACATCCCATAAGGCCATATGCATAGGCTAAGGGAGAGGAGTGGGTACCATGGGCATTTGGGCCACTTCATCATGTAACTTACTTGTGCCTTCAGAATCTGCTCAGGCTGGATCACATATCACTTTTGTTTCATGATGGAGTGCTGCTATTCATGCCCAACTTTATGGCTTGCTGGGTCAGATAATACCCACTTTATGATGGGCAGCTCAGGTCTCATGAGCTTTGTCATGTTTGATAACTGCTTTGGGGAAGCCATTACTTTCTCCTTAGGCAATACAGAGTTAATCTCCTCAGACAGAGGTCATAAGTCTCCTGCCTCTGGAGAATGGGGTAGGGAGTTCATTTCTGGCAAGTAAGATTCATCAGAATTTGGGGGTTCCATGTCCACAATATTATTAGAGTCTTCCTACATGTCCTCCTTTCAAATTTCAGGATCCCATTATTTCCTAACCAATGTCTCACTTTAACAGTAGATACCTTGTGAGGCTGAGACCTCAACTGCCATTGCAGTTCAATCATATGATGAGGACTTGTCTTTGATTTTTGGCAATTTCAGCCCTATGGGTACTGGAGAGAGGATTTTGACCCAGAGCACATGTAGAAACTTTTGGGTCATCTACGCAGCACTTGAGTTGAGAATTCAAATTCCTGAGCTCTTCCTTTTCTTTTATCAATTTCTCCTTTTCTTTAGGAGCAACCAAATTATGTCATTATATTCCTTGAATTTCCATAAGTACCCAAAGGTATCATACAAGGTCACTAAATCCCTTGCCTCTTGTAAGTGGTGAATTAGGAGTATCAAATGGATTTATTTTGCATTATCTCTACAAACAGTGTTCTCTGTATTATTAGAAGTAAAGCTGTTAGCACTTTTAGGTGCAAAGACCTGAAACCACTTAAGGAAATTCATCGTATAGGTTTCATTTCTCTAGAACCACTCCTGGTACTAATATCAGTATTATTCAGAGTTCTCCAGAGATACAGAACCAACAGAATATACTTATAAATATATGTGAGGGATTTACTAGGGGAATTGGCTGATGCAACTGCAAAAAAGGCTGAGGAGTCCCACAATGGGCTGTCTGCAAATTGGATTCTGATAGCATGGCTCAGTCCAAGTCCGAAAGCCTCAGAACCAGGAAAGCCAAAGATGTCATTCTCAGTCTAAAGCTGAAGGTCTGAGAGCTTGGGATGCCACTGACATAATAAGTCTTGGAACCCAAAAACTGAAGAATCTTGAGTTCAGATGTCCATGGACAGGAAAGAGCATGTTCCAGCTCCAGCATATATAGGAAGAGATTCACCTTTTCTTCTATTTTTATTATCTCCAGGCCCCCAGTAGATTGGATGATGCCAATCTATATTAAGAGTGGATCTTTCTCACCCTGTCCACTCAGGCTTATATGGTAATCTCTTCTAGAACACTTTTATAGATAGACAAAACCAAAAACAATACTTTACCAGGTTTCTATGTAGTCCTTAACTTAGTCAAATTGATACGTAAAATTAACCATCACAACTACCATAACTTCAGACATCATGTCCAGTATTCCTGTGAGACCTAATTCTTTTATGAGAAAGTAAATATCTTTCACAGAAGACTCAGTAAGGTTTCAGTTAGGTGTAACTGGACAGATCTAGGTGATATTGTTCTTTTCAGGCTCAAAGGAGTCTGGAAATATATCTAATTTTTTTCGGCCTCTTTTAGAAGTGATAATCAAGAGTAAAGAGAAATGAAATTGTTTCGGTCATTTAAGAGAGTTTGCCAACAGTGCATTAGGCAAATTAAATATATCAGTACTGCTGGGCAATAAACTACAAAGAGGAGAGAATGAGAGGATGTTGCTGGAAAGATCAACATGTGTTAGAGTATAAAAGAGAAGACTGGGCTTTACTGGAGTTGTTGGGGATAGCCAAGAAGAAATTTAAAAAATCATCATCATATGGAAATTTTTAGAGGCACAAACTGCGGGGCTGGTATGCAGGAAAAAAAGTGAGAGAGAAACCAAAGAAGTTATAAATAAATGGAGAGGCACTTCGTGTTCATGGTTATGAAGAAAACAACATTATAAAAATGTCAGCTCTTCCTAACTTGATCTATAGATTCAATGCAATCTCAGTAAAAAATCTCAGCAAGTTACTATGGGGATATTGATAAAGTGAATCTAAAGTTTATACAGGTAAAATGCAGGAGGAACCCTGTCGTAGTGACAGGGAAGCTCAAGTCAGGGAAGCATTCCAGGCAGTCCCATCCCCACTCTCCACTCACATAGAAGGCAGGAGTCGTGCAGACACCTGTACAGGGAAGCCCTAACCTGCTTCCACAGAGGTAGTCCACAACAGCCACCACCACAGCTTCTACTGCCACAAGTATGGCTTGCCATTGCAGTAGCAGTTGTGACCACCATACAGATGACCTGCCACATATTCAACTGTATTGACACAGAGAGAGTAACCAGAGGATCCTTGAAAAAGATGAGGAACTCTTTCTCCTCAAAGTCCACTCCAGTGTGACAGAAGAAGCAACCGATCACCAGATGGCCAGAAATCAAGGTAAAGATACTAGAAAATATGGCACCACAAAAGGAATAAAAGGAATATGCTAATTCTCAAGTAACAGACCGTACAGAACAGGAAACCCTCAAAATGTCTGAAAAGGAATTCCAAATATCAACAGTTAGACACAACAATGAAACAAGAAAAAATATCCAGATAATGAAGGAGGGAATTTACAAAGAGATTAATACCTTAAAAAAAGAATAAAGCAGAATTTCTGGAACTGAAGGATTCAATTCAATTCAATGAAAAACAAACTAACAAGCAAAGAAATAAACAAAACCCGCACAGCCAAATCTTAAGCAGCAGACTAGAACAAGCAGAAGAAAGAATGTCTGACTTTGGAGATGGTATTTAAAAATTAACCAAGGCAGAAGAAAAAGAAAGAAAAAGAAAGAAAGAAAGAAAGAAAGAAAGAAAGAAAGAAAGAAAGAAAGAAAGAAAGAAAGAAAGAAAGAAAGAAAGAAAGAAAGAAAGAAAGAAAGAAAGAAAGAAAGAAAGAAGGGAGGGAGGGAGGGAGGGAGGGAGGGAGGGAGGGAGGGAAAGAGAGAGAGAGAAAGAAAGAGAAAGAAAGAGAAAGAAAGGAAGGAAGGAAGGAAGAAAAAGAATTTTAAAAAATGAAGAAAGTCTAAGAGAGCTAGCAGACAACCTTAAAAGCACAAATATCCAAATCATGGGTGTTCCAGAATGGAAAGAGAAAGATAAAGGCATTGAAAATCTATTCAATAAAATAATAATGGAAAACTTTCCAGGTATAGTGAGAGACATGGGCCTTCAGACCCAGGAAGCTCAAAGATATCCAAGCAGATTCAATCCAAAAAGATCCTCTTCAAGATACATTATAGTCAAATTGGCAAAACTCAAAGACAAAGAGAAAATCCTTAAATCAGTGAGAGAAAGGAGTCAAGTCACTTATAGGGGAGCACCCATCAGAATAATAGCAGACTTCTTGACTGAAATTCTATAGGCAAATAGAAAATGGGATGACATATTCAAAGTACTGAAAGAAAATAAAGTGTCAGCCAAGTACTATATCAATTAAGGCTAACTTTGCAAATGAGGGAGAAAGTGTATTTTCCAGACAACCAAAAACTGTGTGAGTTCACTACCATAGGACCATCCTCACAAGAAATTCTCAAGGATGTCGTGCATCTGGAATCCAAAAGCCAATGATAACTACCATGAATTCACAAGAAAAAACAAAATCCACTGGTAAAACACAAATTAAAAGAGAAAGAAAAAAATTTAAATCTTACCACCTCAAAGAAAAATCAAACGTTGAAGGTGAATAATAAAAGTGAGGGAAAGGAACAAAAGAGAAATAAAACATTTAAATAAAAAGCAATAAAATGTCAGGAGTAAGATAATACTTTTAAATAACAACCTCAAATGTAAATGCATTAAACACCCACCTCAAAAGAAACAGATCACAGATTGGAATAAAAAACTAGGCCTAATTATACCCTGTCTTCAAGAGACTCACCTCTCCTGCAAGATGCACACAGACTAATAGAGAAGGGATGGAAGAAGATATACAACACAAATTGAAAGCAAAAATGAGCAGAAGTAGCTATTCTTATATCAAATTAAATAGATTTTAAACCAAAAACCATAAAAAGAGACAAGTCCACCATGTAATGATAAAGGGATCTATCCAGCAAGAAGATATAACAAGTATACCTCTCTCAGCACTGTACAGATCATCCATGCAGCAAATCAACAGAGAAACATAAGATGTAAAGTACACGTTAAACCAACTGTACCCAGCAGATATCTACATAACGCATCATCCAACAAATACAGAATAAACACTCTTCTCATCAGCACATGCAACATTTTCCAGGACATACCAAATGTTAGGTAACAAATCAAGTCTCAACAAATTAAAAAAAAATTATAATGAGATGATTCAAGTGTCTTTTCAGACCACAATGGTTTATAACTAGAAATTAATAACAAGTGAAATACAGGACACTGTACAAATGCAAGGAAATTAAACAATGGGCTCCTGAATGACCTATGGGTCCAAGAAGAAATTAAACAGGGAATCGAAAAATTTCCTAAAATCAGTTAAAATAAGGCACATCATACCAAATCCTGTGGGGTACTACATAAGCAGTAGTAAGGAGGAAGTTTATTGCAATAAGTGTTTACATCAAAAAAAATAGAAATATTTCAAATAAACAACCTAAAGTAATACCTCAAAGAACTGTAAAAACAAGATCAATTCAATGCCAAAGTCAATAGAAGAAATAATTAAGATCAAAGCAAAACTAAATAATATAGAGACCCAGAAAATGATACAAAAGAGCAATGAAATGAAAAGTTGGCTTTTTGAGAAGATAAATGAAATAGAAAAATCATTAGCTAGGTTAACAAAGAAAGAAACAAACAAAAAAGACAGACAAGACCCAAATAACCAAAATCAGAAATGAAAAGGGAGACATTACAACTGATACCACAGATATACAAAGAATCATTAGAGACTATTATAAACTACCATATGCCAAAAAATTTGAAAACCTAGAGGATATGGACACATTTCTGGACACATACAAATGACCAAGGCTGAACCAAAAAGAAACAAAAAACCTGAACAGACCAAACACAGATGAGATTGAAGTAGTAATAAGCAGTCTCCCAACAATGAAAAGCCTAAGATAATATGGCTTTACTGCTGAATTCTACAAAAGATTTAAAGAGGAACTAATACCAATTGTCTTCAAGTTATTCCAAAAAATTGAAACAGAAGTCATTCTCCCAAACTCAGTCTATGAAGCCAGCATCATCTAGATACCAAAACCAAAGATACAACAGCAAAAAAGAAAACTATAGGACAATATCACTGATGAACATAGAAAAAAAAAAATCCTCAACAAAATAGTCTCCACCAGAATACAGCAACACATCAAAAAAAAAAAAAAAAATAGTGCATGATGATCAAGTAGGATTCATCCTAGGGAGACAAGAATGGTTCAACATATATAAGTGAATAAATGTGGTACACCACATCAACAAACTAAAGGACAAAACCATATGATTATCTCCCTAGATGCAGAAAAATATTCTACAAAATTCAACATTGTTTCATGATAAAGACTCTCAGCAAATTAGGTAAGAGGAAAGTATCTCAACACAGTAAAAGTCATAAATGAAAAACCAACCACCAATACCATTACTTTTAAAAAATTAATTAATTAATTAATTTTACCACTAAAGCAACATTTTTTATTACCTTAAAACATCACAGACAGCAAAAATTTGTGCTGTCCAAAGGATAGATCTGGGCAAAAAGGCTTAAATCATTTTTTTTTTTTAACTTTTGGTCATCTGCTTTTATATTGTCTTTTTTGTGTTTGTTTTTGTTTTTGTATTTTCTTCAAATTTTACTTATTTCGGGGGAGGTACAGTGTTGAGTACCATCACCTGTGTACAACATGTGATGATGAAATCAATATTATTGCCATATTTATTATTATGGATCATAATTATTCTTTATGCCCCTTATGCATATTTTTTATGTAGTACTGAGCAAAGGCTTTATGAGTAAGACCCCAAAAGCCCAAGCAACAAAAGAAAGAATAGATAAATGGGATTATATCAAACTGAAAAGCTTCTGCACAGCAAAGGAAGTAATCAACAGATTAGAAAGACAATCTACAGAATAAGAGAACATATTTGCAAATGATACATCCAACAAGGGATTAATATCCAGAATATATAAGGAACTTAAACAACTTCACAGTAAAAAGCAAATAATTCAATTAAAAAATAAGTAAAGGAGCCGAATAGACATTTTTCACAGGAAGAAAAATTACCAACAGGTACTTGAAAAAATGCTGAACATCACAAATCATCTGGGAAATGCAAATTAAAAACATATTTAGATACACTCACACCCAAGTTAACTGGCTATAATCAAAAACACTGAGAATAACAAATGTTGGTGAGGATACAGTGAAAGGGGAACTCTTTTCCAGTATTGTGAGAAAGTAAATTAGTATAGGCCCCTGGAAAATAGTATGGAGTTTTCTCACACAACTACAGATAGATCTATCACATGATCCAGCAATCCCACTTCCAGAGATATACCCAAAGGAATGAAAATCATCATGTTGTAGGTATACATGCACTCCCATGTTCATCGCAGCTCTATTTACAATAGCCAGGATATGGAACCAACCTAAATGTCCATCCATGGATGACTGGATAAGGAAAATGTGATATAGATACACAATGGAATTCTATTTAGAAAAAAAAAATGAAATTCTGCCATTTGCAGCAACATGGATAAGACTGGAAATAATGATGTTAAATGAAATAAGCCAGGGACAGAGAGAAAAATACCACATTTCCTCACTCATAAGTGGGAGCTAAGAGAGAAAAAAGGGAAGAAAGAAAGACCACAGTGGATTTCCAGATTGAGAGAACAGACCTAGGGTTTCTGGGGGTGAAGGGTGGGAGATGGAGAGAGGTCAAGGAGAGATTGGGTGGAAAACATAGGGAATAATTGCAGTTTGTGATAATGAGCATGCTGATAGTATTGATCTGATCATTGCATCTTCGGCATAGTGGTGATGGTCAGCTTTGTGCCCCATGAATATGCATAATCAATAAAAAATAAATGACATAAATAAATACATATCCATCAACAGACAACTGGCTAAAGATGTAGTAGATACACACACACTCACACACACACACACACACACACACACACACACACACACATTTATGTTTGCTTTTTGTAGGTCTTCTTTTGAGAAATGTGTTTGGGTTTGTTGTCCCTTTTTAATCAGGTTGGGATTTTTTTGTTGTTTTTTGGGCCTTGAGTTTTTTGCATCTCCTGTATACTTTTGATAACAGATCTCTGTCAGATGTATGGTTTGAAAAGTTTTTCTCCATATTCCTGGATTGTGGTCTCATTCTGTGAATCATGCTATTAGTTGTGTAGAAAATTTATAGTTTGATGCAATCCCATTCATTTATTTATTTATTCATTTTTATTGAAACATAATTGATTGTACATTTTTGAGGGTATCTGTGTCAAGTGTCTAACTTTTGTTAGTGTGTTGTTGTGGTTGTGCGGTCCTATAAGAAATCATTGCCCAGACCAATGTTATGGAGCTTTTCTCCTTTATTTACTTCTAGAATTATCACAGTTTTATACTTTACATTTAAATCTTGAATTCACTTTGTTTTTTTTGTTTGTTTTCTTTTGTTTCGTTTTTGTATATGGTGTGAGATATTTTTGTGTATGGTGTGAGATAGTCCAAAGTTATTCTCTTTCATGTGCATGTTCAGGTTCCCAATACTGTTTATTGAATAGACTGTATTACCTTTCCATTTGTGTTTTTGACAATTTGGTTGACAATAAATTAATAAACTCTTTGAAAATAAACTCATGTTTATTTCTGGATTTTCTATCCTGTTCCATTTATTGATGTGTCTGTTTTTATGCCAGTAACAAGTTATTTTGCTTACTTTTTGACTTAAATATATGTGTCTTTCCAAAATTTATGTGTTGAAACTTAACCTCCATTGTTGTGGTAGTAAGTGTTGGGACTTTTGACAAGTGGTTAGCCTTTTGGCCTCACTCTCATGAATGTAGTTAATGCCATGTTAAAAGAGACTTAAGAGATCTGCCTCATTCTTACATCTTTTCTGCCATATAAAAACTAAGTATTTTTTTTTTCTTTTTTCCCCTTCCTTCATCTGAGCATGCCACAAGGAGATGCCATCTTCCAACCAAATAGAGATGCTCATCAGACAATAAACTTGCCAGTGACTTGATCTTGAACTGCCAAACCTTTAGAATTGTAAGAAATAAATTTCTGTTTTATATATAAAAATTTGAAAAATAAAATTTTTACAGAAAGGCAAAAGACCCAAAATAACCAACTAAACATTGAAGAACAAAGTCAAAGAAATGAAATTTATCTGAGTTCAAAACATAACTGTAAAACTACAGTATTCAGCCAGTCTGTGTGATATTAGTGAAAGAATAGATAAATAGACCAAAGGAACAGAATAGAGAGCCACAAAAATGCCCCCCCACACATACAGTCAACTGATTTTTGACATGCAAAAGTTATCAGTGGAGAATGGCACTTTTCATCAAATGGTGCTAGAACAACTGGACATCTAAATGCAAAAAAAAAGTAGATTTAAACACTGACCTCATGCCTTTTACAATAATTAATTTAGAATAGATCATATACCTCAATATAAAACATAAAACCATAAAACTCCTAGAAGATAGCATTGTCTTGATAATGTTGAATTTGGCAATAGGTTTTTAGATACATATAATGTCAAAAGCATGATTGATTGATGTTAACACTTGATAAATGGGACTTCATTAAAATTAAAAACTTCTACTCTGTAAAAAACACTGCTAAGAGAACGAAAAGACCAATCAGAAACTGGGAGGAGTTATTTGCAAAGCTCACATCTGATAAGGGTGTTCTATCTGAAATATGCAAAGAACTTTTAAAACTCAATAATAAGAAAACAATCAATTAAAAAGTGGGTGAAAATCTTAACAAACACATCACCAAAGAAGATATACAGATGGTCAATGAACATAAAAAATGTCCACATCGTATGTCATTAAGGAATTGTAGATTAAAACAATAGATACCACTATACACCTATTCAAATATCTAATGTCTGCAACACTAACACCACCAAATGCTGAAGAAGTTACGGAACAAGAGCAACTCTCATTCATTTCTGGTTGAAATGAAAAATGGGACAGCCACTTTGGCAGACAGCTCAGCAGTTCTTGAAAAAAACTAAGCAAGCTCTCACATACAGTCCAACAAACATGCTTCTAGGTATTTACCCAAACTGAGTTAAAAACTTATGTTCACACAAAATCTGCACACAAACATTTATAGCAGCTTTAAATATAACTTCTCAAACGAGGAAGCAACCAAGATGTGCTTTATTGGAGAATGGAAAAGCAAACTGTGGTACTATTTGCATTTGTATATTATTCAGCAATAGAATAAAAAAGTTATCATGCCATGAAAAGACATGGAAGATCCTTGATTGCATATTAAGTGAAAAATGCCAATCTGAAAAGGCTATATACTGTTTGAATCCAACTATATGACATTCTAGAAAAGGCAAAAATACAGTGATAGTAAAAAGATCACTGGTTGCCAGGAATTTATTGTGTGGGGAGAGAGAAGGAAAAATAGATGGAGCTCAGGGTATTTTTAGAGCAGTGAAATTATTCTTTCTGATAGCATAATTATGGTATGACATCATACATATGACAAAACTCCAAAAACAGTTTTGCAAAAAGAGTGAACCCTAATATAAACTACGGCCTTTAGTTATCAATTATATCAAATGCATCACACTAATCCGATATGTTACTAGTAGGAGGAACAATGGGGTAGAGGGATATATATGGGAACTCTCTGTACTTTATTTTCATTTTTTCTCTGTAAATCTAAAGCCCCCAAGATTAAACTTACTGATTACAAGAAAAGGTGGGTAAGATTGAAGAATGTGACTGCGTTTGGGAGTAGTAATATATCTAACAAAAAATAAAATTCAAATTAGGACAAAGGTAATGGAACTCGTGAAAACAGAATGACTTGGGAGATAGAAGATGTAGAACAGATATCACTACAGTTTAGTGTTTTCATGGACATAAGGGGCAATGAGGGAAAAGAAAGAATCAAGAATAACTTTCATAATTCTGACTTGGATGCCTGGGTGATATTACATAGTAGAGAAGGGCAGATTGTGATGGACAACAAATAATAATTTCATCTTTGAACTTGTCGAGTTTTATATGATATTGGTAGATAATAAAGGAGAAGCCCTTTAAGAAATAACATGGCTGAAAATCTAAAAATATAGGATGCTCTGCTGCAGAGATTTGAGGTGCTCTATATATTTAAAATAGGCTTTCCCTCTTTACTAATCTTCTGTACTCTGTAAGCCAGTTTTAGAATGGAGTGAGAAGAGAAGGTTTTAAAATCTGCTTAGACTATGCTAATGAGAGCAAAAATAAAGGGATTGATATTTTAATGAATAAAAAGAGTCAGACACTGTGAAAGAGAAAGTACTAAGCATTATTTCCAAATTATTAGGCAATCTGATTATGCATAACACCTATAGTGGAGGGAAGCTGAGTTAGATATGAAAGCACTACAAATCCCTTAGCACAAGGTGCTTCAATTGTGTTTCTGAAAATATTTTGATTTCTTTGTGTAAGTGCCACTACATATCATTGCCTCTAACGACACACTTACAACACTCTTTGAAAATTGAGCAGGTAATTTAGATAGCATATCACAACAACTGTAGCAAAGCAAGAGAATATTAAATAGATATGCAAATCGATTCATGCTTATGAATAGTATCTGAAGTTACAGATACTGTCGTAACATCACAAAATTAAAAATAGAATTTCATTATAAAGACAAGTTTGTAAAATTAAGTAAAAGTGGCTAACCATAGGATTCTAATTTTGCGAAAGACAGCATTCTTCTACTCAAGGTTGTTTTTTTTTTTTTAATGAGAAAATAAAAAGTGTACTTAATACTTTAAACTTAGTACTTTCAGCGGGAAGAGCTGGAATATAAAATACTTATTTGGTTTAATAGTAATTATTCTTAATATTTTGACAATGATCTGTGTTTGTTCACAAAGTACTGTAACAGAAATGTGTCATGAGCTACTAGAAGCTTGCAAGGTAAGCAGGGCAGGCAGTAAACATCTGCACATGAGTGTACTATGGCTCAGAAAATTTAGAAAAGTTGCTACAATCAAATCCTACGCTAGTTCCAAGCCTGGTGACGAAAACACAAGGCGCTTTACATCATACGAGTCTCTTAGAGTCAGCCAAAGATTAAATATCTGGTTTCCACTTTTTTTAGTTTTGTTTGTTTGTTTGTTTGTTTGTTTCACTCTACTCTAGGAAGTCTTGTGGATCATCAGGGAGAGGAAAATCCACCTTTGTATCTGTAAAGCAGCTTCTTTCTGCAGGGGAAATGTAGGCATCCTTGAGGCACAGAGGAGAGCTCCCTAAGGAGAAATGAGTAGGTAGTCCAGGACCTGAAAAAGTGGCTGCAGGTGTATGAAGAACACGTAAAAGGGAAGCTGTTATAAATTTCAACATGTGCTGTGAGAGAACTGAGTATCAGTCCTACCTCAGCATTCTGGAGCTGATTTACGTAAAACAGGATTACACATGTAAGTAAAAATGTCTGTTATGAAAATGTTAGTGGCTTCAACCAATGACTTCCTTAGACCTTA
This sequence comes from Cynocephalus volans, assembly GCF_027409185.1. NCBI lineage: Eukaryota > Metazoa > Chordata > Mammalia > Dermoptera > Cynocephalidae > Cynocephalus > Cynocephalus volans. Next base: position 73,975,823 of record NC_084464.1, read on the forward strand.
ACAAAAGTGGAATTTAAAACCAATGAGGGAGCAAAGGATGATGCCATTACCTAACTCATTTGAGAAACTTTCATCCTTAATTATATATAATTTAGATATATGTGCATGATTATACAATGTCACCCAGCTAATCGCAGCATTAACCCCTTGCACTTTAACTAGATAAGCCCCTATAGTTCTGTAACTTTTCCTTCTCATCTCATTCTATGTGTTATCCTTGGGGAGCTTTATTCATTCCCTTCACTGGAAATACGACCTAAAGGATGAAACTCCTAAATCTCTTTCTGAGAACTGAGATACAGAACACTACTCTCCACAAGTCGTATTCATCCCATCACCCCAGACACTAAACGGGGGTTATCCAGTTTTCCTTTGTGTCCCTTTTTTTTTGCCATTTCTCATTGGTCATTATTTTCAATACATTCCTCATAATACCGCTAAGGTAGCATGTTTCTTAAAGGAAATGTGTCTAGGCCCACTCATGGCTAAAAACCATTTTCAGTTTCCCACAGCCTACAGGAAAAAAATCTAAATGCTCTCAGTGCAATCAAAGCTTTTCATCACATGGCCTTTCCCTCTTTCTCAGACCCAGCCACTACACCAGACATTTAGTCTGTCTACTTCCAGTATTCTGAACTTCTTGGAGCTCCAGCAGTAAATACTTGTTTGTTTGTTTTGTTGTTGTTGTTGTTGTTGTTTGTTTGTTTCTTGGTGTGTTTTTTCCCCTCCATAGTTTTTGTTCTTTTATCCCTTGTTCACCAAGAAATTTTCTACTCAACCTTTGAGACTTAGTGCAAGCGTCACTTTCAATGGAAAGCCTTTTATTTCTCCCTTCTTTGTGCTGAACTCTCCTCTGTACATAACTCTATTATGGCACCTTTCAAATGGTACTGGTTTTATTTGGTCATGTGCCTAAACATGCCTGATTCCATCTAGATAGTCTCACTGAAAACAGAAACTAAAATATAGCTGTACTCCTTGAGTTCATAGGATTTTGATGCAGCTATTTTAATGAGGACATATCAATTGGTTTGAAAAGCAAATTTTTTAATATCCATCATTTTGTATTGACAAGATATGCACAAAGTGGCAGTCTAATGCCACTCCTGCATCTCATCCCAACCTGGGGTCTAGATGGGAGATGTTCAGATGCATGAAAATGATAAGTTTAAAAAGTTACGTCAAAATGGCATGCTTAAAAGCAAAACTGCATGACATCAAAAGTTGAGAATATTTTTATGAAAGAAAATTCAGGAATATTAGACTCTACATAACTATACTTATATAACTATATAACTGTAAAGATAACCAGCACATGCCAAATATTTCTCATATATAGTACAGTGTATATTTCATTTTCTACTATATATAGAATACCCCAGACGTGCTTTCTGATAAGCTTTAATGTTTTCTACACAAACACCAATAAACTAGGGCCCCAGAATTAACAAGAATGAAATGAAAAGGACAAAAACATCCAGGATGGCCAAATGAAACCACTAATCCTATAGACCAGTGTTTCTCAAACTTTCTTATCCTCCTACAAAGACTTGTTAGATATTTTATCTTAACCCCTCCCTCAGATTTTAATACCACAGATAAACCGTATATCCATTTATACAGTATTTTATATATATCTGTGCTTTATACATAAAGAGAATAAGATAATTTTGCCTTTCTCAAGGGGGTGGTATTGCCTCCACTGAGAATGAATACTTTAGAAAAATGCCAAAAAGAATATTCAGTTTATGACTTTGCATAACCATAGACACAATGTAAACTTTTCCCCTTATTTCCTTTATCATGATAAGACAAACTGAAAACTTGTGAAAAGTGACTTAGATTTGTGTACTGGTGGCCATCAATCCCCAAGGTTTGCTTATGTTAGCTCTAGCGGGGATTCCCTTGAGAATTTTTCCATGCTGCTCCTCTATGCAAACTGCAACTTCCCTGGAGGATAGGGGTAATCAGGCTTTCTGCTATACTTGAAAGGAGGGCCTCTTTAGGTGTCTGCTTTCTCAATATGTATAGCCCAGGTCATTAGAGTATTAGTGGTGCTCCTTTGAAGTGGTGCCAAGATATCTGTCTGTCTTAGGGTAGGGAAGTGGGGGCAATACAGGATGAACAGCAATAAAGGATATAGAGAAGACAGACATACCAGAGTTTTGGATTATTTATACAGACCAAGGAGGACTGCCATTTCTCTTAAACAGTAAACTCTCAGAGGGTTTTCCAGAGTTATAGGATGTCTAAATACATTCTCTTAACTGACAGGCAAAATAAACACAAACAAACAAATCAGTTATGCAATATGAGAAACATGCAATTCATTCAATAACAAGTATCTATTGAGTAATGCCTTAAGGATTGAAAGCCTACTGTACTACCCAGGAAAAAAATCTTGTGAATGTCAAAAATAATAAGACAACTAAGAATTTTTAGTTCAGGACATGTTTGAAAACGTCTCTATATCTGGGACATGCCATTTCAATCAAAAGGAGAGCCTTAATACCTCATTGCTAGGCTACCATTTTATTTTATTTTATCTTTTGCAGACTACAGAGAAATTATCTTAGGTATATTTTAATAATAATGATGATTATCTTATTGAATCACACAATCATCACAGAACTCTCAAGGCAATTTTAGCTCCAGATTATGCTATCTGTATGACTGTAGGCAAATCACAAAACTTAAAGAAATCTATTTTTCACATACATTAACTGGAGATCATCTTGTCTTTCACACCTTTCAGCACAGAGGGCTCTTCAAATGTTTCCTATTTTTGTAGGTCATCTAGGCAAATTAGCAATTTTGTGGCAATGATAATGGAGCAGTAAGAATAAAGATGACCAATCCCTTTAAATGTTAATGGTACTGAAACCTTCCAGCTGTGAACAAGGCTGGGAGAGTAAAAGCTAAAACAGAACACCCAGGGTATCTGCAGTTCAGGTCTGGGATTACCCAAAAAGAATTTGTTCTTATGTGCTTTTGTGTAAAATATGAGATTTACTAGCTGAAAATTATTTTCCAAAAACTATATTGAAAAGAGAATACTTAAAACTATTTTTCATACCTTGTAAAGAGGACAACTTTATTGCTTGAGGGAGAAGACATACTGTGGCTGGCCTGGCAAGTGTGGTGGGGAAATCCTCTTCAAAGTAAGCTGCCCTTTGCAGTCAATGGATGCGCACTTCATCACGAGGATGAATCCTAAGAGAACATTATTCCCTATACTTCTGATGGAAAAATATATCTGAAGTTGCTGAAGTGTCAACCGTTACAGTAACCTTTCTATTGAGCACTGAGCCAGAAAGCTATTCTTTAAATTCTTAAAGAAGTCTGGAGAAGAAGCCTGTGTTTCTGTATTGAAGTTGGAGATCTTGACAGGACAAGCATGGACAGAGGGTAGTCGGGCTTTGAAAAATGTCCTCAAATACCACTTGGATAAGGCTCAGGCTGGGGCTATTTTAAGTGGACATTCCATTCAAAACTTAAGCCTGAGTATGGTTTTCTCCAAAGTTTTTCAGTTATTAAATTTTTTCAACTGGGAAGGGAGGCAATTTGAGAAGAGGAGGGGAATTATAACTTGAAAGAGGAATGGGGTAATTCCTGTCATAGTTCTAGCAGTTAATATAGATGAGTACAGATCAAAACTGATGAAAAAGTGTTAGTAACTACATCACAAGTGTTTGGAAAGGTCATTGGTAGTCCTCTTCTGTGAAGATTTACAAGTCTACTACTAAGGATATGGAACCTTGATACCACATAAAATAGGGGTCTAAATACACTTATATATGCTGTGATTTCTAATGCCTAAGGTGCATGCAGATAGACTGTAATAGGAAGGAGCCCTTCAACTCTAAGATTTAGTGCTGGGGGAATTGGGAAAACTATAAGAAATAGCAAAAGGGTGATGATTTAAGTTCTTCTCATGGCACACCAGAATAAACTCACATAAGACTGCCTTGTCCATTTTTATTGCACAAGGGAAGGTGGGTGTGAAAGTAGAAGGGACCTAGAGAATGGGTCACAAGGGACCACAGTGATCAAATGATTTTATTAAAATATTAGAGCCACCTCCCATTACAGATCCTATATGTAGGTCAGTGAGTTTTCAGAAATGACACATTCATATCTGGGTGTTGTGGTTATTAGAATGAAATTTCCCTAAGGGCTGAGGTTGGCAAATGACAGTATAGAAATCCTTGAATTGTATTTGACAAATCTTGCATGCATGAAGCAACTCTTGGACCTAGAGAGAAAGATTTTCAGGCTTTTAAAAATTAGTCAAAGAGAGACACCTAATACCTGGCTGTCCTAACTGTTTGGAAAAACAGTGGCCAAACACAAGTACTCTCTGACTCTTATGTTAAGAGAAATCTATTGGACTCCACATTTAATGCTAAATTATTTATTTGGGACTCCCTGACTCCTGACACACGAAATGATAGCCCTCAAAGAAAATTCAAAGCCCAGAATCATTGACTTTTCCTCTTTAGGGAGAAACACGGAGACCCAGAAGTGATTCCTCAAAGATTTCAGGTTTTGCTAAATAAAGCAAACTATGGAAACAACTAAAAAAGGCAGGCAAGATAATAAGATACATAACATATAACAATAGTCAAATTTATAAAGTACAGATTCCTCATGATATAACATCTTATATAACGTTGATATTCCTTTCATTGGTGGACATGATAATCCTACCTAAAAAAAAGACATTTAAAAAATTGAATAAATATTTTACATTATGAACAGTATAAACTTATTAGAAACAAATGAGCCATAAAGAAAAGAACAAAGAAGAAAAAAAATTCCCTACTATTCCAGTATTCCAGAGATAGCCACTACTAATCTCTTTGTGTTTTCTCATAATAAATTTTCCCTTGGATTTTGTTCATTGTTTACATAATTGTGAGCATACTGGATATACAGGTTTTTATGATTTGCTAATAAAATATAATTGCTCCTAGAATCAAGATGATGTGAAAAGGATCTTGAAAACAAATACTTCCCACAGGTGGTCTACTATCTCCCTCAACTTAAAAAGAAAAAAGACATAACTTTTTAAATAAAGTATAAAAGATGCATAAAGCAATACTTATTTCCCCTGGTGATAAAAATGCCTGACTTTTTGCCTTATGTAGCTCTGCCTTCAAGAAGAATACAGGAAAAAATCTAGGAAGGAAATAGAAATAGGAGAAGGAATTTTGTCTGGCAATTCTCCCAATATTGTAATTTAGATGTATAAGTTATTTAGCTACTACAACTTAGTAAATGCTGGGTTAGATGCATACTGGTTACTTTTGTGAAAGCTTTTATATACATATAAAGCTTTAGATAGATAGATAGATAGATAGATAGATAGATAGATAGATAGATAGATAGATAGATAGATAGATAGATAGATAGATAGATATAGATTAGATATAGATATTGATATATAGAATATATCAATTGCAGCTTGAAAAGGATGTAAAGAATATGCCTTAAAAACATTTATTTCCAGGATTTCAAAAGAGAAACATTTCGAAGAAACTGTTTAGCCTGATCTCCCAAATTCACCTGAAAATACATAAATAACTATATTTCTCATTTGAGTTACAGAGTAAAGAAAGACATGCTAGTCCTTTTAAACCAAAGCTTTCCCATTTGATTTATCTTCTTTTTTATTTAATGGGAGTTCATCCTTAAATAATTTTGTAACATATGAGAATATCTTTCTGTTCCATTTACATATATTGATTTTAAAACATTTTAAATTTCCCCTGGACTCCACACCTCCTTTAATCTATCATCCATTTCTCTGTTCCTCTTTACAGTAAAACTTCTTGAAATAATATCTATACTTATCTCCCTTCCTTACCTAATAAGGATTTGGACTTCACCACTCTACAAACAATTCTTCCTCACCAGCAAGATTACCATTGTCCTATAACATTGTCAAATCCAGTGGTCAATTCTCGATACTTATCTTTTTCATATTTGATAATTCCCTGCTTCTTTTTTTTTTTTTTTTTTTTTTTTTTTTGTCGTTTTTTCGTGACCGGCACTCAGCCAGTGAGTGCACCGGTCAGTCCTATATAGGATCCGAACCCGCGGCGGGAGCGTCGCCGCACTGCCAGCACAGCACTCTACCAAGTGCGCCAATAATTCCCTGCTTCTAGAGAACTTCCTCCTGTAGGGTTCCAGGATTCATCATGAGTCTAGTTTCTCTCCTACCTCGCAAGCTACTTCTCAAGCTTACTATGTTCCTCCTCTAGAGGACTCCAAATATTTGTGGGTCCTGTCACTGTCCCTGGGATTGCTTTCTAGCTATATTCTCTTAGGTGATCACATCCAAACCAATGTCTGTAAGTTCCATCTTTCTGGTGATGACACCAAACAATTATCTCCAAATCTGACCTCTTTCTGGTCTTCCATGTCTCTACTGGATGTCCAATAAGTTTCTCAAACTTAAGGTGGCAATATCTCTATCCCTATCTATCTATCTATCATCTATCTATCTGTCTGTCTACATCTTTTCTCATATCCCAATCTATTCCTTGTCAAATCTTTTGCTTTTCCACTAATAGTGGCACTATTCAACTGACATACTCTGGTCAAAAAACCTGGAATTATTTTTTATTTTATTATTTTCATCAAATTTTACATTCAGTACATCACCAAGTACCATTAACTCTACCTCAAATATATGTTCCTTCTATGACTAACTTTCACCAGGAATTGTGCAATAATTTTCATTAAAGTACTGCTGATACCAAAAGTTTCTGAACTGGTCTCACTGCTTCTCTTCAGTTTCCTGTGCCTTACAATCTGTTCTTTGCGCTTTCTCTTTCACCTGCCAAGAGAATTCTTTTCCCAGTTATTGACATGGCAGCTTCTTTCTCTTAGGTTAGTGACAGATTCTGATATTGGCTTCTGTGAGACACATTTACTGTCTCCCTGGACTCCACCTTCAAGCTATGATCTTTGTCCCATTCCCAAAGTCACATTGGTGCATGCATACACTTATCATATATTGACAGAATAAATTGATTTAATCTAAAAATTTTAGGTCACACAAAATATTTTCCCAACAAACATCTCAGTGATGCCCCAAGCTCAAATGCTAATTGTCAAATAAATCACCTGCCTCTTACCATGTCACACAATCATTATTGATCCTTGACAGTCCCTTTCCTTGATTTTCTATATGTCTGTATCCATTACTTTCCCCCTCTAATACGTAACTCTTCTATAGCTATACCTATTTATATAATTTTAGTGTGTTATTACAAAATTCATATTGTTCTTTTTTATAAATGTTATTTAAATTTACAGAAATGGAGTTGTAATATATATATATATTACACACTAATCTTTCTTATTTTATTCACTAAGGATCATGTGTTTAAGATCCATTCATATTGTAGGTTTACCACACCTGTTGTATCTATTTCTTAAATAATAGTCTAGGAGGTATATATTTCAATTTTATGTAACCAATAATCCTCCAACAATCCACTATTACAATCAATGTCATCACAAACATCTTACATGGACCAGTGGGAGAATCTCCCTGAAACGTATACCCATCAGCATAATGGTTGTGTAGTACAATATGTATATGCTTGATTTAACCAAGTAGTCTAGATTCCTGTTCAGGATAGCTGCCCCAGACCACACCATCACCAGCAGTGCATAAGGAACACCATATCCTCACATCTTCTTCACATTTGACTTTAAACAACATTCTAATTTTTGTCATTTTAACAAGTATAAAGTAATGCACATTGCTCTAATTAAAATCATTTTGACTGTATTCTCATAATTTGCTAGCTTTGAGAAATTCTTCTCCAACTTGTCTGTTTACACCCTTTGGTTGGTTTGCTGTTGAAGAAATTTTCATATTCCAGATATTAATTTCATGTCAGCATTAGACATTATAAATGTATTTTCCTATTTTTTTTATCTGTCAATTAATGGTGTTCACAGTATCCTTTATATAAATTCTTGCTTTTGAGGTAATTCCATACAAAATGTTGTTTTTGTTTTTGTTTTAGCACTATAATTTTAGGTTCCTGAGTTAATTTTATTTCATCTTTGTGTGCTGTTGGATTAGAAACCATTTCTATTTTCCTCTATTTAATGTGCTAAGTTTGTTTCTTAGCTCCCACTTATGAGTGAGGACATGTGGTATTTCTCTTTCTGTGCCTGGCTTATTTCACCTAGCGTAATTTTCTCCAAGCTTATCCATGTTGCTGCAAATGATAGAATCACATCTTTTTTTTTTTTTAATGGGTGAGTAGCTAAGAAACAAAGAAAAAACAGCCATAGTAAAAAGTTGAATTTTCAGGAGAGAACAGACCTCTAGTTACTAGAAGTGGGAAAGGGGGAGGGGGAGGGGAAGTAGATCATAACTGGGTCAGGGACACAAAAAGTAATTATGATTTGTAATGATGTACATGCTAATAATATTGATTTTATCATGATGTGCAGTACACAAATACTAATCCTCAACTCTGTACCCCCTAGATATGTATCGCTGAAAATAATAAAAATAAAAAATTTAAAAAAATAATAATGTGCCAGGTTTCTATTACTTTTGCCTCTGTTGATTTGTGGTGCTAGCATTACTTACATTAGGTTTTTATTTATACATGGAGAAGTCTCTGTTTTTTCTGGTATTTCATGAGCTTTGCTTGTGCCAGTACCACATTGTTTTTTGTTTTTTGCTTTTAATTCTGTTTAATATTTTGTCCTTGCAATTTCCTTTTAAACCTCTCTTACAAAGTTAATTTATCTATTTTTATCTTTCTTCTGTCATTTACATTTTATTATGTTGTCAACTTTCTAAAAATGCACAATGAATATATATCAATAATTTGAAAACTTCACTGAATCAATATGTAAGTTTGAGAATAACTGACGTTGTTATAATACTAATGTCATCCTGTCCAAGAGCATGGGTTGTCTTCCCATAACTCGTGTTATCTCCTATGTCCTTTATTATGTTTTGTATTTTCCTCCATAGGTGTTTTGTATATTCTTAGGTTCTAGATATTTTTTAGCTTTTGTTGTTGTGTTTTATTTTAAGTTATATATTCTAGGTACTATTATCAGCAATGATATTCCTAAGCTTCAGGCAGTTGCTAGGTCAGCTCCATTCTCTACCATACATTTAGTCAGTAAGAAGAAACGAGAGTAAGTGGACCTACAGTTTATTACTCATGGCCCAGCAGACCACATGTGATCCATTTCTCATGTGTCCCACGGGGTTGAGGTGGAGTGGGCCCATGTGGATGATGAACTCACAGTGGATCTGTTTCACACCTGAGGAAAACTGAGCTTAGGACTCCCCCAGTCTTATAGGGATGCTACTTTCAGGCATGCAAATTCTCCCCTCCAGGGAGATATACTATCTTATTGCCTTGGAGTGTAAGCAAATCCCCTCTGGGAAGGGGAGAGAAAGTCCTTAGCTTTAAATTTCTACAATGTCTTATACAAAAAAATATTAAATTGGCAGTAAATGCTTTTGATCAAAAGACCAAGATTGTATAGAAACATGGGATCCAGAGAGAACTGTCTCCAAATATTCAGTTATTTCTGATATGGAGGGATGCTACTGTTTGATTTAGTTTTATCTAGTAAATGGTAAATTTCTGAGCTCTCTTATCATGTCTAATCATTAGTTGATTGTATTAATTTTGAGCCATTTTCTTCTAAATATAAATGTTGCATAAAAAAATATTTCAACTTGATTTTATTTTTATAGGTATATTTTTCTCTTTTTCTATTAAAATAAAACATTTGGTAAGAATGCCCAGAAGTATTAATAGAGTAACAATTCCAATGGATCAATCACAACTCTATGTCAGCCACTGGGTAAAAATGCTCCACACGTTTTATCTCATTTGTGTGGCAGATGTTATTAATCTTTTATCTATGAGGAAATTGAGTCTTAGAAGAAAACTGAGTTTCCCAATGTCACTTAGGTAGTAAGTAGCAGAGCATTGTTCAAACATAGGTCTATTGGCACCAAAACTGTTCTATAACTATGATATTTTGTTCATTAAAAATGTTCAAGTGAAGCACTGAAATTTGCAAATTTCCTGTCGATTATTTAACATTATTATGCATAGCCATTATCTGACAGTATTAATTATTTTTCTGTATCACAGGTGGGTTTTTTAATTAGCACAAATATATATATATATATTTATTTATTTTTTCTAAGTATAAAAGAGTTTTACCCAATTATATTTATGATAACTGCTTTTAATTGTCTGATTCCTTTTTCTGGTAAGTAAAATAAATCATTGTTTTTTTTTAAAGCATTTATATTTTTCTCTTATTTAACATCTTTGTCACTATTTACCATGGCAAATTTTCTAAAACTTAACTTTTTGCTCACAACAGTTTTATTCTTTACGCTTCTTTAATTTTAATGTTGGATTTTATTTCATTTTTCTTAAAGTTCTTCACTATCTCACCCAGATCATTTCATGAAAATATCATTAACAACTTTCTTATTATGCCAGTCTATTTTTTTTTCTTCTTCTTCTACTTTATTTATTTATTTATTTATTTATTTGGTGCAATCAAGAATTCTTAATAGCCTCCTCAACATTTCTGGTTACTCTAGCAGATCATTTTTAGATGTACAATAAATGCTGCCTCTTAGTCTTCAGGATGATATATCTTTCTTTTTTCCTAAAATAGTTTTATTGACTCTACACTTTTTGTTGCTTCTTATCTTTTAAAAAAGAGATATGTAGCCAAGGGTTGTTGCCAACTAGTGCTCCACTTCTTATTTTCAGAGAGGGCAGCCAGAATATGACCACTGTTCCTAGTATAATTCATGTTGATTACCAGGCTTTCATTAGGGACTAGTGTTGCAACACTCAGATATACTGGAATACAATCTTTTTTCTGCCTTTCCTGCTTTATTCATCCATTACAGATAAAATTCATGCGAGAAACAGAGAAACTATGATTTCTGGAAGAAAATAAGTCCAAGTTCTACTTGGAACAAATATACTTTTTACACAAATTATATTCTGTGATTTTGTCTGGTTCACCTCATCAAGGTCTAACCCTCCATTATTACTATATAAGAAGAAGTCTTCATGTTTTCGCAGTGTGGCTACAAATCATTGAGTGGCACCAACTCTTTGTGCTTCTTCATTTACTTATTTTAAAGCAAACTTTACATTTAACTAGATTTTATTTTGTTATAAATTGTCTCTTTTACCTATCACTATTTATAGAGGATCCTTCAATGTATAAAAAAGAGAAAAAAAGGAAACTATAGTTATAAGATATTTTGGAAATACTTTACTATTATCTTTTTACTTAACATACTTTCATAAAACTATTATTTGAAACAGAGGTATTCAAGCTTTGCAGGGGCTTTGATATCATTTATAAGGCTTTTTTCCTTTTCCTTTTTACTTAATAGAGATATCCATATCTATAGAATCAAAATTAAGAGTAATGGACTATCTCTCTCTCCCTCTCTATCTGTGTGTGTGTGTGTGTGTGTGTGTGTGTGTGTGTGTGTGTGTGTGTGTGTGTGTGTGTGTGTGTGTGTGTGTGTGTGTGTGTGTGTGTGTGTATTTTAAATCGGTACAGGTACTTCTGATATGCTCTGAAATTTGAGAGCAAATAATTTGCATGTAGATTTTTTTGAAAAATAGATGAAAAGGCCAACCCCGTGGCACACTTGGGAGAGTGCGGCGCTGGGAGCGCAGCAATGCTCCCGCCGCGGGTTCAGATCCTATATACAGATGGCAGGTGCGCTCACTGGCTGAGCGCGGTGCGGCTGGTCACAAAAATGACAAAAAAAAAAAAAAAAAGAAAAGAAAAGAAAAGTAGATGAAAACTTGCAGTCCTACAATAACTATTTTTGTCATGAATATATTTTCTTAGTGTTCAGCCAATCACCCTCCTTCTGTTTCAACAGAGTACACTCATTATTACCACTTCTTTTTTTATTTTATTTTATTTTATTTTATTTTATTATTTTTTTATTTTTTTTTACTTTGTTATTTATTTATTTATTTATTAAGCTTTATTTTGTCGATATACATTGTGGCTGATTATTGCTCCCCATCACCAAAACCTCCCTCCCTTCTCCCTCCCCCCTCCCCCCTCCCCCCCAACAACCACAACTACTTGAAGTTGATACAACAAGCAAACATTATTACCACTTCTAAACCTCTCCTTCACTTTTCAGGTCACAAGAATTTGATTTATCTCTCTATAAATTTATGAAAAATTGAAATCAAAAGGAACAAATATAACATCTTTAGTAGCACAATTGAATGTCTGTGCTTGATTTCCTCCAAATTTTATAATTAATTTTTCTGTGAATTGTTTTTTTAGATTAACAACTTTAAAAACTTAAAATCTATTGTAATTGTAACCAACCATAAATAACCTTTATTCATATCTAAAATAAATAAACAACAAATGAATAAACAAACACTTTTATCCACACATCTATTTACCACTTAATTTACAAAATAACAATAATAACTAACATATTAAATTCTATGTTATGAGATCATTTAATACTAACAGCACCCCAATGAGGAACATACTATTTTAATCCCATATAAAAGGTGAGATATCTGAATCAAAGAGAAGAAGTGACTTACCTGATGACCCATGATTAGTAAGAACTGGATGTAGGCAAGGAATTTGGCATCTGATTGTGAATACTGTGCACTGAATTATTATATTGCCTCCGTATGTGAAGCCCTTATAACCGCTTTTTTGTTGTTGTTACTTAAAAATATGTTGTGAATATTTTTTCGTGTTACTAAGTAAGCTATCACCACACCGTTTTTATTAATTATATAGAAGAATTATTTATCTTACTAATCACCTATTATAGGGCTAAATCTGCAAGTGTATTTTTATTTACTTATTATAAATTCCTATAATTAGGCTATGTTGTCAAAAATAAATGAATTTGCTAAGCTCTTGATGTGCTGTGTCCCAAAGAAATGTTATACCCATTTATCATACCACCACACCCTCTTACAGTTGCATGCCTCCAGTCTTTAAGTATCCCTACACAACTTTAAACAGTATCATTTTTCTGGACTTCTTTCTATCGTTCTTTAGTCTCTCTCTTTTTTTTTTTTTTTTTTTTTTGCCTTCCTTTACTCTACTTGTATTAACTGACAAATAAAAATTGTGTATATTTATGGTGTATAAAATAATGTTTAAAAATATGTATACATTGTGGGATGGCTAAGACAAGCTAATTAACATATACATTACCTCACATAGTTATCATTTATTTGTGGCGAGAACACTTAAAATCTACTCTTTCAGCAATTTTCATGTATACAGTACATGGTTGTTACGTAAAGTTACCATCTGGTATAATAGATTTCTTAAACCTCTACTCTTTAATTAGTAATTCTTAGCCTTGAAAATCTATATCCATATGATTAGGGAGTATATAAGGAACACTGAATAACATTATTTTCCTCCTTTTAACACACAGACATCTTCTCGCATAAAGAAGAAACACACCCTTAAACATACAGGTTCACACGTCTTTGAATATCACTGATCTAGTAACTTCTTGTAACTTGTTGAAGTTTTCAGTGTGTAATTTTGTTTCCCGGATTTATTGGGGTAGAGGAAAAGGTTAAAAGTATTCTGAAATGAAGGCATATAAAAGTCCCAGGTTTGGTCTCCTTTTTGCTACCCATACATGACCTGAATGAGATTATTCAATCCTGAAGCCTCAAGTACTATCTGTATACCACGCACTGTAAATCTTTCACTAAATCATTTGCACAGATCCTAAACTCCAAAGTTATGTTTCCAGCTACCTCATATATGTTTCACTTGTATGTACTGGGAATACCCACAAACCTAGCCCTATTCCCTTGCTTCTATCTAGAAAGAAAATGATGTCCACATAGCGGCCACTAGTCAATATTTGTTGAACTCAACGAAACTGAAACTGCGAAAACATAACTTGCTAACCATGTCTTGCTTTTGAAGTAGTGTGGCTTGTTACTGAAGTCTAGTTACTTTTACCTTAATTCACCCAGGTTTTCATAGTGTGTGTATCTGTTGGTAATAATATCACTTAGGAAGAACCAAGCTTTGATTTAATAATTAATGTTTTACATTCCAGTAGCACCGGCCACTCTAATTTCTCAGCACCCTTCTGCTCTCCTTCTTTGAAATATCCTTCCTTTCTGGATCTTGTCACTCTATGATGTCAATTTCTCTCTCTTCTGGCCTCACTGACTATCTACATTATATTATTAAGCTTTTTTGACTAATGCGTCAGCAGAAAGTATATTTGAAAAGACTGCAAGAGTCCCTAGAAAACAAGTCAGGAGTATTTAGCCTCTTGGGCAGTCATATTATGATGGTATCACAAATAGTGCAGAATGACAGACACACTTATTCTGTTTGCTGTCAAGGTCAATGCTCCTGCAGAGAACTTACTAGTAAATAAACCTGTTATCTGTTATAAATTCTAAAATTTCTAAACATGCACATAGATGGATATTTGGCATCATTAGAGAAAACTGAACATTTTCACTAGCTATGATAAAATTTTAAGGCTAGGTGTCTATTTCAGAATTTAGAAGAAATTTTTTTTTGCTAAGTCTATGTTCCACAAATTTAAAGAATTACAGACACAAAATGTAAGTATTTATTTTAGTTTAAAAAATATTTTCATGAAATAGTTTTTTTAGTTACAGTAAAGAAACTTCAATATTATGAAGACATAAAACCAACTTTTCTCTTAATCAGCAATTGAGGACACTTAAAAAACCATAATATTGATTTTTATTTGTTAACTCTGTATAGGAAAATGACAAGGGAACATATGAATTTCTAAATAAAAAGAGGCATTAGAATAAGAAATTAGAACTGGAAAACTCAGAGTTAACAATATTTCACTGCACTAAAAGAAGTTTCAGATTCATGATTTCAACACTTTGGATTGTTCAACAATTACTAAAATCATGGTCAAGGCTTTGTTTTACACGGATACAAGGAGTTTAAGTTCAATGCAATTCAAAGCCATTTTCTACTGCAATAGAGTTTTGCACAAATAGTACAAAAAAAAAAAAAAAAGACTTGAAATCTCAAAGCCAAGTGACTCTGTTGATGGGACAGAAAGTATAAAATCTTTACTGCTCTTGAGAGTTTGTTCCCTCTGCCTACTTCTAGCTCACTGTCATAGTTTTGTAACATTAGACATCTATTTTGTTAGGCAACTGTGACACAAGCTGAAAAAAGAGAAATAGAGTAAAAGAAACTAGGAGAATATCTTTTGCTGCTTTATCCCACTATAGGATATGTTATTCTGCACTAAAGTATAAAAAGAGGGGAAAAGAACAAAACGTCACATAGTTTGGATACAAGAATATCAAGCATGAATTGTAAAAATTCACCATTTTGTGATTAGTTTTGAGCGAAATAACTGCAATTGTTGACAAAAATGGTTGAAACTGGCGGTTAATACTCACTGTTGCATTTTCTTGTTAGAAATATAGAATGCAGGAATTAAAATTCCTGCCTTTATATTTTCAACTTGTTTCTTTACACAAGTAAACTTAGATTTCTTTCTCAATTTTCAGCCACTGAAGTGTGTAGGATTTACTTCAAGTAGTTGTTTTTGAAATTGTTTTCAATTTTCAAAATAAGCTTCTTTCTTCAGGCAGCTGAGAATTTGACTTTCCAGAAGCTTCTATCTGAGATAAATTGGCTCAACAATGCCTAAGCCTAAAGCATAATATATCAACCCAGACATTTTTTCAGGGTTAAGGAAGGAAAAAAATCACTGTTTTAGCAATGGTAGAAAATCAACTTGACAGTAGACAAACTCCTTTATTCAGTGATGCTAATTCGATAAACATTTCTGAGTAAAAAAGGGCAAAGCCCAGTGTTGGGTAGGTAATTCAATGAGAGGATTCATGATATAGTATCTGAACTCAAATGAAAATACTGACATTCTCTTCAATAAGTAGAGAATTCTATATCCCAAGGCTTATGGAAAGTCTTAACATTGGTTGATATGGTTGAACTGAAATATAGCTGGACAGGAAGAGGATTAGAATATTCCCTGCAGCCGAGAGACACTGTAATCATAACAAGAGCAATAAAGTCTATTAGAATCCTCCTTTATTATGTCACTAAAATTGCTTTTGCATCATGTTATTAAGGGCAATACATAGTCGTATTTCCTTATTTTGCCAGATCTACTTGCAGCGTTTAATGCTTACTGCTTTAGCTACCTCAAAACACTCTTTGGCTTTCATACACCATTTACATTTCTCATTACCTCCCAACATGACTTACAGACTCCTCTGCGTCTACCTACCACCACCCTAAGACCCAAGCAAATGGGTGTATCGTGGACTCCACAATTTTTTTTTTTTTTTTTTTTTTTTAAAGATGACCGGTAAGGGGATCTTAACCCATGGCCTTGGTGTTGTCAGCACCACACTCTCCCGAGTGAGCCACAGGCCGGCCCCTGTGGACTCCACAATTTAAGAGCCTAGCTCTTGCCCTTCTCCAGTTGTGCCCCTCCTCACAAGACAAGAAATGGGGGAGGGCACAATGAGCATAATCACCTGGAGCCCATGAAATCCCTTCTCGAACAAATCAGTGATGCGGCACCCTAAAAATTCCTACACTATAAACACTCTAGCCGAAATCAAAGTGCTTCACAAACCGTTCTTCCATAAATGGGCTGTGCACGTTCATACACATGAAGTTGCCAAGCAACAGCTGTTTGGGGAAAAGGAGGTAAACAAACCACATCTTCACAGGCCAAGGTGAGCAGCATCACCTGCACGCACGTGAGCATCCTGTGGTTTGAGAAGGCTGCACAAGAATGCACTTTCCTCTGGAATGCACAAGAAACTGGTAAGAGCGGATGCCTCTGAGGAGGCAAGTCTATCCACAAAAAAGTAAAGAAAAGAAAAGAAAAGGTAAAAAACAAAGACCCAGATGATTTTGTGGCAAGCTGTAAAACTTTAAGAAAAACATAACTGATTTTTTCCAAAAAATTAAAAAAGGTCGATCATTTATTAATTATTATTTGACTTATTACCAAACCAATTAATTAACTAGACTATTATACCTTGATAGTAAGGCAGGTAATTTCAAATAAAGAAAAATATCATAGGCCATTTTTCTTGTGATAAAAAGGCTAACAAAAATATGAGCAGACTAAATTGGTAACCTTTTTTAATTAACACAACCTGATCAAATGTGAACAATTCCAATATTGTAATAATTGTTAATATTTGAAATTTCAGTAAAAGAATAAGGAATAAATACTGAGAGTCTATAAATAGTGGGAATATGAGAGGGTTTTGTTTTTTGTTTGAAAGGTAAGTCAATCAAGGGAAGTGGAAATGAATGAAGAATTAAAGTGAATTGTGAGCCATATACTGTTTTGTGCTGAAATGTAATTCCCATGAATCTTCAGCAAAACTACTACTACTGCTATTGCTCTTTCTCACACACAGTCAACTTGCATAAATTAATACATTTAATAAGGAAAGAAAGAAATGAAGAAGAAAAGAAACAAAGGGAGGAAGAAACGAAAGAAGAAAAGAATAAAGGGGAAAGGAAGGAAGGAAAAGGCAGGAAGATTCGAAAAGAAAACAAAGTAAAAATTACAGAGAATGAATGAACAACTGCCATAATTAATTAGTAAAAATGTTAGCAAGATTGTTGACGTATATGAGTATTCAGAAGTCAATAGAATATCTATACAAAAGAAACAATACATTAGAAAATATAATTTAAATTTTATTTTATTTACATCCCACCGAAGTAGCAAAAATTAAGTATAATAAATGATGCTGGGAAAACCGGATATCCATATACAGAAGAATGAAACTAGGTTCCTATATTTCCCCATATACAAAAAAGACTCAAAATGTGTTAAAGACTTAAATGTAAGATCTGAAACTATAAAATTACAAGAAGAAAATATAGAGAAAATGCTTCAAGACATTGGTTTTCACAAAGATTTTATAGATAAGAGTTCAAAACATGGGCAACAAAAGAAAAAATAAACAAATAGGACTTTATCAAACTAGAAAGCTTTTGTGCATTAAAAGAAGTAATCAACAGAGTGAAGAGGAAACCTGTAGGATGGGAGAAAATATTTGGAAACTACTCATCACACAGGGATTAATATTTAGAATATAAAAGAAGCTGAAAGAACTCAACAGCACAAAAATATATAATCCATTTAGAAAATGGGCAAATGGGGCCAGGCCATGGCGCACTCGGGAAAGTGCGGCACTGGGAGCGCGGCTACGCTCCCGCCGTGGGTTCGGATCCTATATAGGAATGGCTGGTGCACTCACTGGCTGAGTGCTGGTCACGAAAAAGACAAAAAAAAAAAAAAAAAAAAGAAAGAAAGAAAAAAAGAAAATGGGCAAATGACCCAAATAGACATTTTTTGAAAGAAGACATACAAATGGCCACCATGTATATGAAAATGTGTTCAACATCACTAATCATTACAGAAGTGCAAATCAAAATCACAATACGGTATCATCTCACCCCAATTAGAATGGCTGTTATCCAAAAGACAGAAAATAACAAATTCTGTTGAGAATGTGGAGAATAGGGAACTTCTATACACCAATGATGGAAATGTAAATTAGTACAACCATATGGAAAACATTATGGAGGTTTCTCAAACAACTACAGATAGATATACCTTGTGTTCCAGCATTCCCACTTCTGGGTATATACCCAAAGTAATGGAAATCATCATGTCAAAGGAATAACTGCATACCCATGTTCATTGCAGCTCTATTTGCAAAAGCCAATGTATGGAGCCTACCTAAATGTTCATCAACAGATGACTGAATAAGGCAAATATGGTATGTATACATAATGGAATACTACTCAGACATAAAAGAATGAAAGTCTGCCATCCACAGCAACATGGATGAGCTTGGAGAAATTATGTTAAGTGAGAAAAGGCAGGCAGAGAAAGAGAAAAACCTCATGTCCTCATTTATAAGTGGGAGCTAAGAAACAAAGAAAGAAAGAAAGATTGTAACAAAACATTGAACTTTCAGTAGAAGAAAACAGACCTACAGTTACTAGAGATGGGAGAGGTAGGGGGTAAAGGGAATAATTGAGTAAAGGACACAAAAAGTAGTTATGATTTGTAGTGATGAACATGCTAATAGTATTGATATGATCATCACATAGTGTTCTCAAATACCAATAGTCAACTCTGTACCCCCAAAATATGTATAAATAAAAATAATAATAAATAATAAATAATAAATTTTTTAAAAGAAACATAT
Source organism: Cynocephalus volans (assembly GCF_027409185.1). Classification (NCBI taxonomy): domain Eukaryota; kingdom Metazoa; phylum Chordata; class Mammalia; order Dermoptera; family Cynocephalidae; genus Cynocephalus; species Cynocephalus volans. The sequence goes on from NC_084464.1 coordinate 73,995,151, forward strand.
CCATTTCCCCCAACTTTTCAAATTTGTTTGCATATAGTCATTCATATAGTCTGTAATGATTCTTTGTATTTATGTGATATTGATTGTAATGTCTCCTTTCTCATTTCTGATTTTTGAGTGTTCTTTTTTTAGTTAATCTACCTAAAGATTTACCTATTTTTTTTAATCTTCTCAAAAAACCACCTTTTTGTTTCATTTATCTTTTGTGTAATTTTTTTTAAGTCTGTATTTCATTTAGTTTTGCTCTAATCTTATTTCTTTTGATTTACTGATTTGGGGGTTGGATTTTTCTTGTTTTTCAAGTCTTTTGAGATTTAACATTAGGTCGTTCATTTTAAGTCTTTCTATCTTTTCGTGTAAGCATTTATTGCAATAAACTTACCTCTTGGTACTGATTTTGTGGTATCCCTTATGCTTTTATATGAGGTGTCTTTATTTTCATTAGTTTCAAGAAATTTTTTAATTCCCTGTTTAATTACTTGTTTGTCTCATAGGTCACGCAGAAGCATGTTGAATAATTTCCACGTATTTGCATAGTTTCCAAAGTTTCAGTTGTACTGATATCTAGTTTTATTCCATTGTGGTGTGAAAGGTACTTGAAATGATTTCCATTTTTCTAAATTTGTTAGACTTGATCTATGACCTTAAATGTGGTCTACCCTGGAGAATGTTCCGTGTGTTGATGAGAAGAATGTATAGTCTTTAGCTGTTGAATGAAATGTTCTGTATATGTTTGCCAACACAAAATCATCTAAAGTGTTTTTTAAATCCTGTGTTTCTCTGTTGAGTTGTTGCTTAGATAATCTGTCCAATATTGTGAGAGGGGTATGAGGACCCCAACTATTATTGTATTGAGGTCTCTCTCTCTCTTTAGGTCTTATAGTGTTTGCTTTATATCCGTGGGTGCTGCAATGTTGTGTGCATAGATATTTATGATTGTTATATCCTCTTGTTGGAGAGATGCCTTTATTATTATATAATGACCTTGTATTTTTCACTTCATTGTATGAATTCCTTAGTTCCATGAGTTCTGCTATGTTCTTTTTTAAGGTATTTATTTCTATTAAGTTCTTCTTTCAGATCCTGGATTGTTTTTCCCATTTTGTTGTGGTGTCATTTCATAGGTTTCCCATTGTTTGGAGTCTATTACTGGAGAATTATTGCTGGTTTGCTCAGTTGGTTAAAGTGTGGGCTGATAACTTTAAGGAACTGGGATTGATCCCTATACCAGCCAGCCACTAAAAAAAAAAAAAAAAAAAAAAAAAAAAAAAAATTCGAATTTTTAAAAGCTTGTGAAATGAACTACATTGATTTCAGTGTCCATGACCAAGTTAGACTCTGAAGAATACCACATCAAGAAAAGACTTGAAATTTTATAATCTTTCTAGACCTCTAAAATCAAGCATACCATAGTAATGAATATTGGTACATTATCTTTCAGACAGACAATCTACTCCTCTCCCATTGCTCTCTTCTATTTCCACTTCCCTACTTCATTGCCATTCTTAAATTTATCCTCCCGCTCCATTCAGCATACTCACCACTACCCTGCATGCCTGCATGGAGTTCCACAAAAGAGCATGTATTAGGAAATCAAAGTCACAGTTAACATCCACACAGATAGCATCCATGTTATCAGCTATGACTAGGATAGGTATGTTTCAGGGGAATAGTAGAAGATGGCTGGAGAAGACACACAGCCTGAATTCTGTTACTGCTGAAGCACTTAAAATTTCTGTGACTCAGCCTCCCATCCAATCTTCAGGATAAGAAAACATCATATGGATGTTATATAAACCACTTACAGGATTTAACCACTTTAAGGTTAAGTTCAATATTTAAAGTTATTCAACATAATCAAAGTAATTAGAGTTTGCTTACGTTCAAAAAGAGTCATAAAAGGTGTCCTAGGAGACAGAATTAACTATAAAAACCTGAAATTTGCATTTCATAACTTTAAGGGTTTAAATTATCAAAATTAAAATTGTATTAAGAAAGGTTTTGCATTTATACATGATAGAATACCAAAACATGGGACCTGTTAAGAGAGCAATAAGTGTGCTTTCCTAAATATACACCCTGTGTCATTAGGTCACAGAAACCATTAAAATGTGTAGACTAAGTATTAAAGCTAAAGTCTTTCTTAGTCTTATTTTGTGCTCTACCATTTTTTGCTTTTGTGTACCACTTGCTCTTTTTTTTTTTTCCAGGAAACATCCAACTGTAGTCTTAAAAAATTGTAAACACCTTCACTAGAGAATTTTACTTATTATCTACAATTTTGTATTGCCAAAAGTTAATAAAACTATCATTTTCATAACTTATTAGTATAACTTCTAGATAATCATCTTTATGCCGTATAACTGAAAACTATTTGACAAAAGGTGTATGGTAATGCTATTCTAAACACACATCATAATTATGCTCCCTAATTCTCATAAAATCAAAGAAGGAATAAAAAGTTATTTTGTCACCTCTCCCCCAGGGTGATGGAGACATAAAGGATTACTCAAAGCCCATTTCTTCTGAGCAGTGAGAAGCCCGGAAGTGGTTAATTTCCAGGGACCCTCAAGAGAGAGGCATTCTTTCTCAGAAAATTAACACTGAACTCCGGTCTTCTCTTCATATTTATTTTAGGCAGGCAAGTTATAGAAAAGGAACATAGGTGGTTACAAAAGAACAGTAAGATAATTGTCATGGCAACAGTCATTAGGTTTAGCAGCACCAAGGACATCTGCCCTTGGATCCAGCAATTTTGCTGTGTTACAATTCTCTGTCTACAACAGAGACTTTAGCCTGGGGAAAGTTTTTTTGTCTTTCACAAGCTTAACATTTCTATGTGTAATTTTAAAAACTTAGGATATACCTGAAACTACAGGGCTTTGGAAAATAGGCCCTGTGAAATACATTTGCTTTATTAATGTTAGTACACTCCATAATTCTTCATGTAGTGGGCAGAAAGAAAATGAGCTCAAATTGACTATTCAGTTGTCATTGGTCACTCACTTGCAGTGACCTGGTCTTGTTGCTTCTGTTGTTTTTATGCTAAAATAAGATGATAAAGATTTGTATTGGGTAAAGTAAGCTCCAAATATGAGCTTTGCAATACGGCCATTATTAATTTCTGCATCATATCTATATGAAGAGTTGAAGGTTTAATTTGCATTGATTTAAATACATTACTCCTTGACTATAACTTATTTTCAAAATGTCTTACTCTTTTTCATGAAAATGTGTCTCTTTATCCTTTTACTTCATATCGATTTCTTGTATGTGTGACCATCAATATTAGCTATTCTATCTGGATACATTCATCTAAATTTACCTAAATCCACTGATATTTGAATTCTAATTAAATTCTTAGCAACTCTACAATAGACAGTACAAGCATAACTTAAAGCTATTGCTATTAAATCCTAGCTAGAAATTGCAGAAGAGAAGCAGCACCTATCTATAGGACATCCTAGTCATATGTTTGCATATAAACACATATTTCATTGCACAAAATTCTTATTAACTTTCCACAAAAGCCTAAAATAAAGATACAAAATCACTGGTACAAGACAACTTTGTACTTCAATCACAGTCCAGTTTTCTTTGTTCTTCTGATCTTATGGCCTGGGGACCCTCAAAAAAAGTTTTTGGAATAAAACTTTACTTTCTCTGAACTTAAGGATATAGTGCACATTCACATTTCTAGGACATACATCATCTTCTGTTTCTCTGATCCCATTTCACTGGGGCTTACATTTTTAGCAATATTACTAGGCATAACTGTGAATGCAATCTTCTATTCATGTTCAAAGACTTTTTTTTTCTTTTGATTAGAAAAGAAACATGTTTTTCACTTGGCCCCATATCCCATATCTCTCACCCCTCCTTTCTCTTTTGGTTTTTCATTATCTATAATAAAAACCTGTAGAATCCCCCTGGGATGTATTGTTTATGAATCAAGTAGTATAAGAAATGTTCATATGATATAACGATTCTCTGTTGTACACCATTTTATCACAAGTATCTCTTCCTGAGTGTGAAAATCTTAGCCATTTTTGATCTCTGTTTACTTCTAAAACATTAAATATTATACATTTATTTTTAGATTGTTAGACTGTAAACACTATCAGTTATTTCCTCTTTAAATGATAATTAATTTACTCATTCACATAATTTCCATTTCCCTTTCAGTTGCTTTCTCAAATTTTAACAGCTACATTATTTCTTTCTTCTTTCACTTTGCTTTAGAACTTTAAGCATACATATATATTGACCACTTGCTTCTTCATTTACGCAGTACTTTCTAATTCTCAACTATGTATGAAAATGCTCTTGTACCTCTATCCATTCCTCCATCTCTCCTATGCCAAGTTTCGAACTGCAATTGTTGACAGATATAACTTCTATGTATAGGTATGCAGAACCTGTTAATCCTGGGAGACAAAAAAAAAAAAAAAAAAAAAAGGAGAACTGAAAGGATAACTCTTGCAGTCATTTAGACATTCATAGTATATATAGCCACTGCTCTGTAAGCCTGGGAGTAGGAAAGGAGAAAGAGCAGAGAGAGATAGAGATAGTAATGATGAAAGAGACAAAATATCAGCACCAGGAGAGGAGAACAAACTGTCTAGGAAAGCTGACAGCCAGATTCTAAAGCAATGTGATATCTTCTACTGTTTGTGGAACTAATATTTGTAATTAAAACCATAAACAGATATCTAGACTATCTCTGGTTATCCGATTTTAAACTGCTATTAAAAAGAAGGTCTAATCCCATTATTAAATGATTTGAAGAAAGTAGTGAACTAAATCCAACTAAAGCAACAAAAATGCATATCCACCTACTATAGATTAAGTTGACTCAGCCACCCTTAATACTAGATGCCTGACGAAAGAGTATGTATTTGGGGGGTAGAAATATCATTTTATACAATTTCTACTATTGTTTCACACAGAATTTTTGGCATAATTTTTTTTTGTAAAACACAAGAAATACAAAGAAGCAAGAACATATTACCTGTTGTCAAGAGATGAAAAATTTAATAGAACCAGAAGAAGAGATAGCCCAGATGTTGCAATATGAGACTTTAAAAATATTAAAGTGTCTTGTGGGGAAGGCAAAAACTGTACACGTGAATTTGAGGATTCCCAACAAAGATATAGAAAATGCTAAAAAGAGTCAAAGAGGAATGCTATACCTGAAAAATATGATATTAGAGATAAAGGCTAACCATGGCCATAGAAAACATAAGCATTAGTACACTTGAAGAAAGAATAAGAGAAATGATCAAAACTGAATTAAAAATCAGTAGGACAATATCAAATAGTGTAACATATGTATAATTAAAATTCCCAAAGGAGAAGAAAGAAAAAATATATATAAAGAGATAATGTCTAAGAATTTTCCAAAATGAAATATTTTAGCCATCAGAAACAAGAAACCCAGTGAATTCCAAAAAAGGATAAATAGAAAGAAAAAAAAAAACCCACTTAGATGTATCATGGACAAACTATTATAAACCAAAGATGAAGAGCAGATTTAAAAAGCTCTCACAGAAAAAAGTATTTTTCATCAAAAACAATGGAGATCAAAGAAAAATGATGAATACACATTTTTTAAAGAACTGCAAGAATATTGGCAAAGCAAAATTATTCTAATGTTCAACAAAAAATTTCCTCCCAAATGAAGGCAAATTAAAGGCTTTTTTTATTTGATGGACAAAAGATGTGAGAATTTTTATCCAATACACTTGAACTTTAAGAATTTCTTTAAAAATGTTCCCAAGATGAAAAATGAAGGTGTATAATAAGAAAGCCAAATTTTCAAAAAAGGAGGAAGAAAACAGAAAAGGTAAATATAAATGAACTTTAAAATTAGACCTAGTAAAATCTTCATAATAGATTGTTGACTGCTGAAAGTAAAAGTCATTTTATACACACTGTGGAATTGAACAGCAATAAGATAAAGATGGACATTATAATATCTAAAGTAGCCCACATAAATTAATAATGCAAAGAAGCATAACAAACATTAAGAAATAAAAGAAAATGGAATATAAAAGTACACAATGTACTAAAAAGAAGGCATAGAAAGAGGAACAAATCAAACAGAAAACAAACAACAAATGTTAGACTTAATCTTAAACATATCAATAATTACATTAAAATTAAAATGCAGAAATTGTGTCAGACTAGACAAAAAAGCAAGGCTCATCTGTATGTAACAAGAAAACCACTTTAAACATAAATATAAGGTCTGGCTGGTTAGCTCAGTTGGTTAGAGCACAGTCTTACAACACCATGGTCAAGGGTTCAGATCCCTGTACTGGCCAGCTAGCAAAAAAATACAAAAAAAAAAAAAAAAAAAAAAAAACCAGAAAGAAAAAAAAACAGAAATACAGAACAGATAGCAAAAAAGAATAGAAAAAAAATAGCTTCCAAATTGCACACACACGTAAGAAAGCCAGTATGCTTATACTGATGTCAGACAAATCAAACTGTAAGGAAAAAGTAATACCAAAAATAAAAGGGACATTTAAAATTACATAATAGTTTATCAAGGGTCTACAGCTAAATAAGTCATAAAATGGAAATTTATAGTATATATTAGGAAAAGAAAAAGGTATAAAATCAATGACATTTTCCACATGAAAATGAGGGAAAACAGCAAATTAAAATCCATATAAGTAGAAGACAAAAAATATGAAAACAAACAGTAAATGGAAAACGAATAGAAATAACAAAATTTTAAGAAAATTAGCTTTTGACAATATTGATGAAATCGATAAACACATAAGGAAAATAATCAAGAAAAAAAAGAAACATGAGTTACTAATATTAATTATAACAAAGGAGACTTCACTACAGAATCGATGGGCATTAAATAGATAATAGAAACATGATTAACAACTTTATGCTAGCAAAATAGACAACTTATGTGATACAAAAGAATTTTTTTTTTTTTTAATTTTATTTTGTCGATATACATTGTGGCTGATTATTGCTCCCCATCACCAAAACCTCCCTCCCTTCTCCCTCCCCCCCTCCCCCCCCAACAATGTCCTTTCTGTTTGCTTGTTGTATCAACTTCAAATAATTGTGGTTGTTATATCTTCTTCCTCCCCCCCCCAGTTTTTGTGTGAGTGTGTGTGTGTGTGTGTGTGTCTGTGTGTCTGTGTCTGTGTCTGTGAATTTATATATTAATTTTTAGCTCCCACCAATAAGTGAGAACATGTGGTATTTCTCTTTCTGTGCCTGACTTGTTTCACTTAATATAATTCTCTCAAGGTCCATCCATGTTGTTGCAAATGGCAGTATTTCATTCGTTTTTATAGCTGAGTAGTATTCCATTGTGTAGATGTACCACATTTTCCGTATCCACTCATCTGATGATGGGCATTTGGGCTGGTTCCAACTCTTGGCTATTGTAAAGAGTGCTGCGATAAACATTGGGGAACAGGTATATAAATTCACACACACACACACACACACAAACTGGGGGGGGGGAGAAGATATAACAATCACAATTACTTGAAGTTGATACGACAAGCAAACAGAAAGGACATTGTGGGGGGGGGAGGGAGAAGGGAGGGAGGTTTTGGTGATGGGGAGCAATAATCAGCCACAATGTATATCGACAAAATAAAATTTAAATAAATAAATAAATAAAATAAAATAAAAATAAAAATAAAAATAAAAGTGTTTTTAATTTGCAAAAAAAAAAAAAACTTAAAAACATACAAAAAGTCATTAAGAAAATAAATAGGAAAACCACAGTAAGAGAATGTATTTGCAATACTTAGAGCTGACAGCAATCTTTTACCACTTAAAACCTAGATATTTGTATATCTATTTATCTATCTACCTACCTACCTATACATCTTTTTCTTTACCTCAGTAATAAAAAGACAAGCAGTCCTATAAAACTTTGGGCAAAGCACTCATACAGATATTTCACAAAGAAAAATATAAAAATGACCAATAAGCACATGAAAAGATGATAAAAATATTAATCATTAGATAAGTAAAAATAAAAACCACAACATATTAGTACTTGTCCCACAATCCAAAACGGCTTTTAAAAAATCTGACAACACCAAATATTGGCAAGGATGTGAAGAAAAAAAAAACTATCACTCATATTCTATTTGTTGGAAGAGTTAAATGGTATAGAGACATGGAAAAATTATTTAGTGGTTTCTTTTAAATTAAACACATATGCCATTAAGACACAAAAATTTCAATTCTAGGTATTAAACCTAAAAGAAGTAAAACCTATATCCATGAAGGTGGCGGGGGGGGGACCCAAAAACATAACAAACAGATTGTGGTATATTCATACATTAGAATACATTTAAGCTATAAACGGAACCAACTAATAAAAACATAACATGTGCACATCTGAATCTCAAAAATATTTTCCTGAATGTCACAAAAGAGTGCGTACAGTGTGATATTTCATGTACAAAGTTGTACAACAAGCAAAGGTAGAAATGATGGCATAAATCAAAACAATTATTGTCTGAGATTAAGAATTGATTGAGAAGAGGCATCAGAGAAGTATGTAGGGCAATGGAAATGTTCTACATCATGATAGGGACGTGGATTATATGCATATATACATTTTAAAAACATGTAATTTCCACTTAAGGTCTATACATGCATTCTATGTAAATTATGTCTCAATAAAAGGGAAATATATAAACATTATTTTTAAATAATTGTATAAAAATTATTTACTGAAGACCCATTGGCATATGTCATTCTACTGGATTAATGCAACCTCTCTACAAGAATAATTTTAGCAGAAAGTACTTTTACTTATTCTTTTATTTACTCTGTTAGTTGACTGAAATAATAGGTTTTGTTTTACTTCATATTTGAATTGGAAATGCATACCTTATCCACCAAACAACCAAGTTTTTCTGTACTTTTACTGTTTTATTTTCACTAATGAATGAAATTTCTCTTACGCTTAAGAACATTCTTTTCAAAACTTACTGTCTTAAGTTGAGTTGATCACATACTAGGCCAGGTGCCCAGTGGTCATTCTAGAACACTTCCACATGTAATTGCATGGCGCGTCTTTACTTCACTGGTATATTCCCTCATGAAGTTACTTTAGAACATGTGCATTAGAGGTAAATTTACTGAGATTTTCTTTTATTTTAACTTTTACTTGTACATATTTGTGGACTGCTGTGAGTAATTTCAGTACATGCATATATTGCTCAGTGATTCACTTAGGGTAGATAACATAGTTTTGTGCCCATTAGTCCACCACTTTTCCTCAACCCCACCCCTACTCCTCTCTAGGCCTCTTCTCTCTGCTTCTATGAGGACCACTTTTTTTTTTTTTTTTTAATCTTGCACCTTTGAGGGAAACCATATGCTATTTGTCTTACTGTATCTGACTTACTTCACCTAATGTGATGGTTTCCAGTTCCATCCATGTTGCTGCAAATGACAGGATATTGTATTAGTCCGTTTCTGTTTCTTAGAACAAAACACTTGAAACTAGATACTTTGTAAGAAAATGAAATTTATTGCTTATAGTTTCAGAGGCTGGGAAGTCCGAAGGCCATCTAGTGGTGGCAACAGTGACCAAAGGTCTCACATTGCAAGATGGTGGAAGCAGAGAGAGACTAACCTCCTCATTCACTCTCCATTTAAAGATCTCCAAAACATGCCCCTGACCACCATTATTAATCCATTCATTACAGCATGGTCCTACTAGTTAATGACCTCTTCGAGGACCCATCTTTCAATTACCACAATAGGATTTCCCTCCCTCTTAACATTGTCACAGTGTAGGTCAAGTTTTGGGGGCGATACTCAATACAAGGCAGATTTTTTGAATAGATGAATAGTATTCCTTTGTGTATATATAGCACTTTTTTTTTTAATCAATTCATCCACTGATGGGTATTTAGGTCAATTCCATCTCTTGGCTGTTGTGAATAGTGTTGAGATGAACATGGCAGAGCAGGTGTCTTTTTTTATATATTGCTTTCATTTCCTTTCAGTATATACTCAGAAATGGGATATCTGCATCATAAGGTAGATCAATTTTTAGTTCTTTGAGAACCTCCATACTGTTTTCCACAATGTCTATATTGACTTACATTCCCACCAACAATTTAAGAGAGTTCCCTTTTCCCCACATCTTCACTAGCATTTGACATTTTCTGTCTTGTTGATAATAGCCATTCTGACTATGGTGACATGATATCTCATTGTGGTTTTAATTTGCATTTCCCTGATAATTAGTGATTCTGAGAAGTTTTTCATGTGCTTGCTGGCCATTTGCATGTCTTCTTTAGAGAAATGTCGGTTCAGGCCCTCTGCCCATTTTTTAATTGAGTTATCTGGGATTTTTACTTCTGAATTGTTTGAGTTCCTTATATATTCTGGATATTAGCACTTCTCTGATATATGGTTTGTAAACACTTCCTACCATTCTGTAGGTTGTCTCTTCACTTTGTTAATAGTGTCTCTTGCGGTGTGGAAGCTTTTTAGTTTGACATACTCCCAGTTGTGTATTTTGGCTTTAGTTTCCTGTGCCATTGTAGTCTCGCTCAAAAAGCCACTGCCTAACTCCCATTCCATATTACATTTCCTCTTTGTTTTCTTCCAGTAGTTTCATAGTTTCAGGTCTTAAATTAAGGACTTTGATCCATTTTGAGTTGATTTTTGTGTATGTTGAGAGATAGAGGTTTAGTTTCAATCTTCTACATGTGTATATCCAGTTTTCCCAGGACCACTATTGAAGAAGCTGTCCTTTCCACAGTGTGTATTCTTTAACCTTTGTTAAAAACCATTTGGCTGCAAGTGTGAGTTTATTTCTGGGCTCTATATTATGTTTCATTGGTCTATTTTTTCTGTTTTTATGCCAGTACTATGCTGTTTTGGTTACTATAGATTTATGGTATATTTTGAAGTCCAGAAGTGTGATGCCTTCAACTTTGTTCTTTTTGTTCAGTGTTGCTTTAGCTAAATTTTAGTGTTTAGTGTTAATAAATCTGAAGCTATTCCTTTCTATGTCACCTGTGTTTTATCTATCACCTCCCAATTTAAATGATTTTAGTGTCTCATCATTAACCTGTGCATTCAAAAATTTTACACTTGGTCTGTTGTGAATTTTAAAAACATATTCTATATGGCACTCAGCAAGCTCTTTATCCTAGACTTCTATCTTTCTGTAATCATGAGCAATTCTCTTCTCTCCCTCTCCTACACCTTCTCCCTTTCTCTCTCTCTCTTTCTCTCCATTTTCTTCCTGACGATTTTGTTCTCTTCAGTTGCCCTGCCTAGAACTAGTATAGTCGGATATCACTTCTAGATCAACCTTCTCTCTTTTATATTTTTTTCACACTGTCCAGCCTGTGTCCAATACTATAAAAGATATTTTTATTCTGTGAATACTCATTAAAGTAAATCTTTTGGCTTCCTTATTATCCATTATTTTTTTCTCTTTTAAATGCTTGTGTTATTTTATGCTAGTTTTTAAAATATATCTGTTGATTCTTGAGGGTTGTTTTATACTTAAAAGAGAACTATATTGCTTTTTCTAAGTTCTTGGGCTATCAGTTCTCTGTCAACGAGTATCTTTCTGAAAGGGAATGGTGGCTGAAATTCTGAATGGAATCGGTAAGCTTGCCAGGCGTGCTACATTATAAACTTTGTTTTAACAAAGATGATTGTCCATATGCCTACAGGCCAAAAAAGTGTCAGAATAGGGGAAGCCACACCTCCACCAACTAACGTGTTTTATAAAAAGAACCCCAAGTAATTTTGGAGTTCTTTTATTATTTGATGTAAGTACCAGACTCCTTAGCTTTCTTGATGGAGAGTTAAGAGCCCACTGGAAAACTTTTCTGGAGATAAACTTCCAATTACTTCACTTCCTCTTTCATGCTTCTCACCCAGTTTGTAACCTTTGCCCTACCCTGATTTTCATCAGAAAGATCAAATCCAAATTATAATGCAACTCCTTCTGTTAACAATGTGGGCTACGTTTTCTCTATATTTTTTTCCACCACTTTTTCACTTCTAAACTACTGCTGACATGTATTTATCTCTTGTGATTCACCACCACCATCACTCCAATAAGGATGGTGAGTGAAACATATGTAGGTTGTCCCGTTTTCAAAAAACAAAAAGCCTAGCCTACAGGATTTAACAAACTGTATGATTTCACTTACTATAGTCAGAGTTCATGTGACTTCAATTGTCTCACAACTATAAACTAAACTTGAAATCAATCATCCTCTTTAAAGATAGTCTCAATTTAGTTGGAATTCACTGTTTTGTACTATTTAGCTACTTTCTTATGATTTACCTAATTTAATATTTCTACCTTATTACTATATTTCAAAAATTAAAGTGTAACCTATTAGTGTATAACATGAATTCTCCAAATACATCCCATTTGTCTCATCCTAAATGCATCCAAACCTTGCTGCTACACAAAAAGACTGCCTTCCCATACTGCATGCAACATAAAGAAATATTTTTTTTCAATGTTGATTGATTTTCAATTGACAGTAATACTTAAGCTATAATTGAAAACATTCTCCACACTACAGTTTGGTTGATTTGTTTGTTCCTGAGCATAATTATAACTTAATTCCTTGCTCTACTCTGTTCATGAAGTATAATCAAGAGGCAAATCTGTTGCCAGTAACTGTAACAAATGGGAGGAATTAAATGAATGTTGAATGGCAAAGGATATGCTAGGTTTTATGATTAAAATGGCCCTAGTATCTGAAATACAAAGGTTTGCCTTCAGTTTTTCATAACTCAAACTCTGAAATGCCCGAGCTGCTGCCATCTGAGAACTTATATAAAGCTTGAACTAAAAAATGCCCTAGAGATTTTTCTAATGTGAATTTTTCTTTATGAATACAGTACAATATATGCTTATTTAAAAAAATGTTGAAAATCAAAGTAAAATCACTTATAACCTATCACTGAAAAAATTATAAACTTTAAATCAATTAACTGGAAAAGACACTAGACTTACTTGCAATGCAACATAGCTACTTACTAATAACTAATTAGAAACAATAATAGAAAAAATGGCAGTTCAAAATAGATACCTATAAATTATCTAATCGTAAAATGTAAGTGTATAGGACTTTCATGAAAATAAAAAAAATGATTAAATGTACTAAAGGGCATAACAAAATAATGTATTAAATAGAAATTATTGTCACTCACTTTTATGTCTTTTCTTTCTGGCATAGAGTCAGAACAATTTTAAATCATGGTCATAGTAGTCACCCACGCTTCATTTTGATTTCAACAAGAGTTCATCTAATATTTCACATTTTAAGTGTGATAAAAATTTTTGGTATTCAAAAAACATTTTTAATAATGTTAAACAACATATTACTTTTTTTTTTTTAAGTGCAATGGTGTTCTTGTTGATTTGGTTTTATTTCAGGAATAGTGTAGCAGATTGTATTATACAAGTAGTTCCCACATATATTTTCCACTTTCAGTAGGAAGATTCACCCTAGCTCCATGCCACATTTTATTTAGTGCCTCTTGTGGGAGGAGTATGTTTTGTCCAACTAATGATAGTTATAGATTTGTGATGTACTTGATAAATGGTATCCTAGAAAACATGGAATGTGCTATATATGAGCAGAAGCTTTAAGAATCATTGCTAATTTGCTCCAGTTCTCTTTCTTTTTTCTCTCTGCTAAGAGAATGGCATGTCCTAAATAGGGCTACTCCTTCAGCCTGGGTTCTCAGATCTGTGGAGCAGATGCAAGCAATCTGTGGTTGCTGACATGTAACTTGAACAGGACATAGATTTTTGTTGTTATAAGCCCCTAAGATATCTGGGTAGATGGCAATTTGCAGTGGAGATTTGAATTTTATTGTAAACCTCATAAATCAATTTGTATATTATTTGAACAATGATCAGCATATTACACCATTTCCTAAATCAAACCACAGTCACATTCTAAGGTTACATGATAATAAGTTAATATTGTTGACTACAATTTGTTAGTTCCATACTTTATATTTAGATTCTTCCCCATATTTTTTTCTGTTCTAAAGGAGTTTCCACATGCTGGCAATTATGTATCATTTCAAATTTGAAAATTGTCTACGTAAAAATGATTTTTGCCTTTACTACATTTTTTAATTTTTAAACTTTTAAACATTCAAAAGTTTAAGTATAAAGTTAATCTTAGAAATTTGACTCTATAATTAACAGTGATTTACTGCACATTATCAAATGACTAGAAGAGAGATCAAATGTTCACATAACAAAGAAATGATTGTTTTGCAATGATGATTAAGCTAATTGCCCTGATTAGATCATCATACATTGTATACATGTATTGAAATATAACTGTTTCCCACAAATACGTACAATCAATATGTTTCAATAAATTAATAAATTTTTTTTTCTAGAAAGATGCCTTCTAATTTTTAGTGTAGTAGTCTAACAAAATTGCAACCTTAGGTCATCTCATGGTGCTAAACTGTCTGTCTCTCATTAGCACTCTCCTGTACAGGCCCTGGACATTTAATTTCTTATGTGTACTATTTCTTTCAGCTGCTTCTCATGGTACAAACATATGCTGATGGCCCCTATTTGCAATTTCCCCTTTCCTCGAATTATCTTTGATTTTTAGGGGGGCAGAGGCGAGGCATATATTTCTTTTATTCTATTCTTATACTTTTACCAAATTTTAGGTGGGAATAAAAAGACAAATACGTGTATTCAATTTGTCACATCTACTAGAATCTTTTTTATAAATTTTTATTCCTTCCTTTCCAGGCTCAGATTAAGTGGCTTGTTCTCTGTACTATGTCCCTCTAATTCCAAAGTACAATAATTACTCCTTCCTCTGTGCTCTCCTCGCATTTTGTTCATTATACTAATTCAGCGATCACTACATCTGAGCTACGTATGGACTTATTTACCCTGGCTTGCAAATTGTGTTTTACTTTGTGCCATCTTATTCATTTTAGAACACTATCTGGCACATAGTCGGTGCCAATGAAAAATTTTTACTAAATTGTATTTCAAAAAGTTGTCATCCATCATACTCATCCTCCCTAAATTATTAGGTACCTGTTGTCTCCAGTTGAAACTCAGGTGTATAGAACAAATAGGAGGACTTTGGTCAAATTTCTATGAGTTATTTTTTCCCTTTTTATTGAAATGAACATTGGGATTAATATTCAAAGGCAAAGTTTTTCCCTGCTTGGATTTCCTGCTATATAAATGTAAAGCAAATGTCATAGAGTAGATTGCAAAGTATAAAAAGAAGAGATAGGTAGTTCTGCCTATCACCCTAAGAGTGTTTATGCTGTAGAGGACTTCCATTTCTGAGAACATAATTCAAATATGTGAAGCAGAAGAGAGAATTTGAAGATGGCAGTCAGGAGTTGGAGATGTTACTGAAGCGCTTCCACCAGGATAAAGTTGATGTGGGTATGTTGATCTTGGGAACAAGTCTTCAGGATTAATCAGAAAGGGATAGTGTGAAGGACATTACCCTATGTTACTTTTGAAACAGTCATATATATTATCTAGTTCTTTTACTCTTTTTCCCTTTTCTGTATTGTTATTCCCTACTGCTAATCCCATACCTTCTATAAAACTTGGTTTAGTGTAACTTGGCTTTGCGAAATGAAAGATGGTCCTAAGTGCTCAATAAGAACACAGGGGAATAAGAGACTTGCAGCAATCTGGAGAAGATGATTACAAGATATGATTCATCCAGTCAGTCAGTCAAAAAATATTTGTTAAGCACCTGACACGAGCCAGGCACTGTGCTAGGGCAATGGAGATAGTGTGGTGAACAAGACAGACACAGTTCCTATTTACAGTCTACTCTGAGACACACATTATACACATAGGCTTAATATCTAATGATTTTTTTTTCCCCAGTGTTTAAGGTATTCTTCTACTGGTTAAACTCCTGACCCAGTATGCTACTGTTATTGTGATCACTATGACTTTAGCAATGAAAGACAAAGGCAACAAAAATTGTGCCATACAAGTCATAAAATATATGATTGAATTTTAAAACAAGGAGTCCTGCCAAACCCCTGTAACTGCAGATTTATGTACTACTTGCAAAAAATACCTATCAATAAAACTAATCATTTTACTTCCTTTTGAGACCTGCACTTTTATTAGAGATATTCTCGTGACGGTAATGGCAAACACCCACTGACTTCACACTCTAAACTACCATCACTTATCAAGGCCCTGAAGCTGCCTCAGTGCCACCTCATCAGAGCTTAGGTAGTTAACCACTTATCAACACTCATTACCGAAGCACAGCATATATTATATCTAGCATTTGCAGTGAGTCAGGAAAGAGAATTTACTAGATAAATCCCTAAGAAGATATTTAGAGTGAGGAATTTCCCATGCCGTGTATCACAAGAGAGGGAAAAAAGGGACAGAGAAACAGAGAAAGTGAGGGAAACATTAGAAGGGAAAAAGACAGAATGAGCAATATAATATAATTACAAAAGTTTAACAGAATCCAAGGAAACTATTGCAACCCGAAATGAAAGAAAAATAAGGTTTTTTTTGTTTTGTTTTGTGTTTGTTTATTAATTTTGCATTACCTTTGTGTAAAACTCCAAGTGGGAAATGCTAACAGTATTAGTTTACTCTAAATGAGCTAACATCACACTTATGACTCTTCCTTTATTCCATGAGCAGGTAAACATACAGTTGAATTGAATTACTCATTGTTATGTTTTTAATCTTATACCCTGTAAATATATTTCTCTCTTCACCTGCAGACTTTTTATTGTCTGACTCATCACAATGTTCAAATTTCAAGTTCTTTCCATTTTAATTAAAATGAAAATAGTGAGGGAATTTCTGTAACTCTGTAGAATTACTGATTCAACACCTGATATTTTACCATATGTACTAGAGACTAAAAATGGACATAATCCAGGTGGACAGGATGACTCAGGAGAGTACCTTTCACGCTCATGTTAGTTGTTAAAATCCAATACATGGCTATAGTGACTATATCTGCTCCCAACAGAATGTTCCACAGAGGCATATAAGAAAATGAGGAAAAGGGATTTCTCATGGTTTGACCATTCTTGTTGACTGGTGAATTCCCCTGACAGTCACTGAAAGGATGGTTGGTGATGATGAAGACACTGTATGACTGACTAGGCATTGGAATGGCCTTCTTTCAGGTTCTTTTCTGCTGGATGCAAAGGACTCTACTTCTGTTTTTTTGTTTGTTTGTTTTGTTCTTTTTAAAATTATACCTGATATATGAATTGTCTTTAATATTAATTGACATGATTAAAAATTATTTTGTACTTCAAAAAAGAAAAATATTTTAAAATATCCTTTAGATATGCTCAAATGATGAGTTGGAAAGAAAATGTCAAATCGATGTTAATTATATTTACACTGCCCATAGGCTATAAAACTTAGATAACAGTGAAGTAAGATGATTAACTTCTTTTAAATGAAAGTCAGTGCCTGTGTGCATTTTGCACATTTGAAATATCTCTATAAATAAGACATCTCTCATTATCTGAGATTAATTGTATAATTCAGAACTCTTCTTCATTTATATGTATAGGTAAAAAGCAAATCTACAAACCAGTGTTTTTCTTTATTAAAGGGTATAGAATAAGGTAGAGAGAAAGGTTTTATCCTAGTCATGTTTTACTTGAATTTTCTAACCTTACATATGATATTTTTTCTTTTAATTTCTTTTTCAAAAAAAATTGTATTGGAGTTAATTTGAATGGGAAAACATAACTTACTCCTTGTGGTTGTTGCTTCTTTAACCAGTGATATATTTGTACATACATAGTTACATGTAATTTATACCTATATAACCCTACATACTTGCAAACATATAAAATAGTGAACATAAATAAGTAAATGGAATTTTCTAGGCCATATATATTTTTCTACCCAGCCCCTCAATGAATTAGCATCTCTAGGGATGGGTCTCAGTTATCTGCCTTTTTAATAAGCACTCATATAGAATGTCAGAGAAGTAAAAAATAACCAAGCTCATCCTAATTGTCAAATGAGAAAATGAAGGTTCAGATAGCTTAAGTGCAATACCCAAAAGATACACACACACACACACTCAAACACACGTATGCATGCACACACGCACACACACAAACACACATATTAGGGAGAGAGAGAGAGTTTTATTATATATATATAGATAGAGATATTTACTCTGGTTCCCACCTATGTGGATTTTTACCTCACAGTGTTGTGTATTTCTGTTTTCTAAAGTTCTTCTGATTGAGACATGTTCTAGAAGGTAAAAGCGAAATAAACTTTTTGGAAGTTTCCTTGTTAGCTAAGGGTTCAAAAGCAGAGTGAAACATGCAGATCTTTCCCAGGCCAGGAGCCACAGCAGCCCTGAGACTTCAGGCACAATAATTCACAGCAATTATCTCTAAGGTGTCAACTTATCTCCAAGGTCTTATATTTCATGGGCCCAATATCTGTATCTTTGTTCAAGTTTTAAATTTTTGGAGGAAAAAAAATCCGATTTACCTAAATTTGATCAGGTTATATTCCTAGATTAAAAATCATGGCCAAGAGAACAGGTCCTATAGCATAGATATGAGCCCTGAAACAATTCAGATACAGTGAAACCTTTTCCAGTCAAGGAGCGATCATTTTGAGAGGTGGCACCTGAAGCTAATGCTATAGACAGAATATTAGATCTAGAAGGACAGCTTAGATAGAATATCCCACCTAAGGTAGCCGATAAAGAAAGTTCCAAAAATATGGTTAAGTTAGATATCTTTAGAGAGCAGTCATGATACAGTTAAACAAAGAGAACCAAATCCAAATTTCTCTGGACAAGAGCAAAGGATAGGAGTGAGGCCAAATGTCACACAAAGCCAAGCTTCAGGATCTGATTAGAAAAAAAATAGAAAGGTAGTGACACATGATATATGGGTAGAGGACATGGATTACTGCAATAGGTGGAGTAACAGTATATTTGGTTTGCATTATTGGATGTAATTTCCTTCATGTCTAGATGGATACTGATTATTTAAAACTTTTTGTAGAACCATATTTCTTAACAACTCGGATTGTAAGAGTAAGTTGGTAGCCTCAGTAATGACTATAGTTTTGATCTCAGTAGACATGCATGATGCATATATATATATACACACACACACACACATTTTTTTTTCTCTGTCTTTTAATCTGACTTCCTACTAAAGTATCAGGCTTTTATTTCCCTTAGCTATGTCATGACACTACTGATCTTTCTCCAGACATTATTCCTCTTCCTGTTCGCATTCATAGGTTTTTAATACCATCTTACTGTTTGTCACCTGCTGTGGGGGCTCAGGGGCGGTGGGCCCCAAACCTCCCAGTAGCCCCTTTTATCCCCCTACCATGGGATGAGCAAGAGAGGGAATCAGTAGGATTACTCCTGCCACCCTAGTGGCCAGGAGAGCCTGGGAGGAAGGTGAGTATGCCGCCCGCCTATTCAGCCCCCCAGAGAGACACTCAGATGCGGCAGGGGTTCCATCAAGCAGTTCCATTTATTTTCACACAAGCACCTGCTTTTATAAGCATATGGCAAGGGGATTTCCTAACTTCAACCTATCATCTTAAAGGTCATGTGAACATGCATCTTGCTCTAATGCTTTGCTATTGCAATCACGTGGTGAGCACAAGCACGGAAATATCTTTTATCCAATAATTTTAAACTATGTCTTTCCTTGGCCACTCCCCTGCGGCTTCCCTCAGGTGCCATCTTTATCTCTCCTGTCCAGGTGAATGTTTTCAACAGATTACATACACATATGTAGGTGGGGTCGTGGCTAGTTCTCTGCCCCAGGACGTGTGTGGCCTCAACACCCCAACAACATACGTTTAAATTTAGTGGTTGGCGTTATTATACATACATTATACATTGATTAGATTAGAAATTCTAGCTTCTGCATGGAAGTTTATTTCACCAGAGTCGTACAGATAATCTGAAGCTTTTCTTTAGAATTTGTCACCATAATTCAGGGAGATAAAAATCAAAATGCACAACCTTGCTCTTAGGCTTTATCTTGATTAGTAAATCTTATAGAAATACCCAAGTTCTCACCACAGTTAACATTTCATCCAGACTGTTACCCAAATCATTTCTCCTTTGACTGTTTTGTGTGCCTTGGAGCTCTCACTTATATGCTCCAATCTGAAGAGTCTCCCTTGTATGTTACTACAAGTTGAGTCCAAGTACTCTTTCCCTGTCTTTGACCATGCTCAACAGTGTGCTTTCAAAGAGTATTTGGCAAATTTTTCCACTCAGAAACTTCTTTCCTTCAGGATGTATACTGATTCTTCCAAGAAGTTCCAAGTCCCATTAAATACAACTGGAAGGACCAACAAGAATGTTTTTTAAAGATTGTTTCTTAGTCTTTCAATAGAAAAACATCAAGACACATAGAATTACGGATCCAGAAAATCTTTTGTAGATTATTTATCTTTCATTTTGGAAATGAGAAAACAAGACCCAAAGCAGTCATTTGATTTTCCCAAGGACACAACACTTGGTGGTGGGAGAAATGGAATGTCTTTCCTTAGGCTTCCACATATCATTGATTTTGTTGTTCTTGTTTCTCACTAGACCTCAGCTCTTATCAATCTGTGTCCTCTTAATAGGTACGTAATTCAATTATTATTGTTGCTGAAACTGTCACATAATTTTCACATACAATGGATTAATGCATCTTTATAGCAATTGATCAATCTTCCTCTCAAATAAAAGTTGTTAGAGCAAAAACCATAGGGGAAAATTAAATTGTTTTCTTAGATTATGTTTTGAAATAAAACTGTAAATTCAAAAAATTAGCATTTTAAGACTTTTGGTAGATATTACTAATTTTCTTTCTAATAATAGCATCAGTTTATTCATGCATAATTAATTTATTAGAAAACCATTCTCACTACTCCTTGGTCAACATTTATATCTTTGCTAATTTTATGAGGAGAGAGAAGGGGAGAGGGATAGGGAAGAACTGTAAAGGGCCATAAAAATTGATTACATAATATAATGTTGAATATACTAATTATCCTGATTTGAACATCACATATTGCACACATTGATTTTCAATGCTTATCCCACATATATGTACAATCAAATATGTTCCAAAAATAAAAATAAAGAAATGGTTTAGAAACATCTATATAGAATTTATGTGAAAGATATTGATACATCATTCCTAGTTCAGAAATTAGTTTAATTAATTCACCAAAATAAAGCAGTTGAAAGTGAAAAAAAACATTATTTTAATAAACATAATATAATGTCCTGATAATATCAATAAATCCTTTAAGACTGTACTGAACGATATTATAGTCACGAGCCACATGTAACTATATATATTTAAATTAACAAAAATCAAGAATTTAGTTCCTCAATAACACTAGTCCCACATAAAGACTCAATAGCCACATATACCTAGTTGCTACTATATCGAACATGGCTGATATAGAACATTTCCATCATCACAGAAAATTCTACTGACAATTCAGCTCTAAGTTATTATTTTTCCATTTTGCAGAAGAAGAAACTGAGGCTTAGTTATATGCCCATTCTTACATGAGAGTACTTCAAAAAATTGACAAATACAATTAAAAGATAATACAAATCTTTCCATGAACTTTTTGAAGTGCCATCCTACTTTTACAAAGTGGAAAAGTCAGGTTTGAACATCACCACCTAATTACATATAATATTATTTAACATTATTTACCCCTGATTATTTTTTTAAGCTGGTAGTGAGGATAAACATAGACTTTTTTTCAGTTATTTGTGTTTTCTGTGTTTTAAATTTTTTATTCTCATGGAATAAATAAATGTTTACTGAATAAATGAGCACTTTTAATATTTCTATCATTAATAAAATAAATCAATTTAATTGTATTTTATTGTTAAGTTAAATCTACATGATTCCAAACCAAATATAAGCATTAAATATAGTATTGTATGAAATGGAATAAAAATATACTGTATTTGCAACTGGTTCCCATTGTTTTCTCTTGTATTTCCTCTGAGGAGGATTCTGTGTTGACCTACTCATTTCTTCTCTTCAGTGTGGTTTTTTCTTGCCAAATCAGTTTTTAAGTTTCTAGGGAAAAAAAAAATAAAGAAGTAATATGGGAGAAAGCAATGAAAAGAAGACATTAAATGATACTACATGAAATGTGGCCAAAGTTCACAATAAAATATACACTGGAACAGTGGAAGTGTTATGGTATTTAAAGATATTTGAACAGGGATAAAATCTGAGGAGTTTGGAAGAGTTGTTGTAGCTTAGATGTTTGCCTTTACAGTGTGCTTTAGAAAATGTATGATAATAAATTGAGATACATTAAATTTAAAGTTTGGATGGAAAATCGTGCTTACAATAGTCTGAGACTGGTTTTTGTGGAAAATAGTGTTTGAATTGCTATATGTGGTAATGTACATTGGTAATGAAAATTTTAAAAATATACTGTCACATACATGTCATATTTAACTTTAGGAATAAAGAAATACTATGTTATATATTTTATTTCATTGGTTTTAATAAGTCTATTGACATAAGTATTTCTTTTTTGTTTGTTTCTAAGAAATATATGTATCTTAGGGATTTAGATCCTCACAGAGCCATTTTTTTTCTTTTTGGAAAATTCCAAGTATTGTTGGTGATTAATATTTGTGGAATAATTATATACATAACCATTAAGAATTGGTCAAAGGAATGGCAGAATTTATTTTTTCTCTTTCTTCTGTATGTAAATATGTGTACATACACGCGTGCGTGCGCGCGCGCACACACACACACACACACACATGCTCTTCTAAGTTAAATGGGACAGTTAAATGGGAAATTTTATATTATTATATTAATAACAAATACAGACTCTATTTTAATGAAAATAAGACTCTATTTTAATTTATAAAGTTTCCATTTAAAATACAAATTCCCAGTGACATTTTCACAAGATAGATTATATCCTTTTGGTTCCTTTCCCACATTTTAATTGGTTGTGCTTGGAGCTATATGATAGCCTTGGCCTGAAAATTATCCAGGGAGTAACTTCTAAATGTCATCATCTGTATTAAAATGACACCTATCACCTTGTTTTTAAACAACAAAATGTTCTTGGGGTCTTGCTACTCATTTCTTAACTAATGGAAATGGCATTTGTCTTCTTGATTACCCTATAAAGTTCTTTTCTGTTCCTGGAATGCCTCTTTGCCAGCCCAGGCTTTGTATTTAAATGCACTAGGACAGAATTTATAGGAATTTGTAAAGTTAGAAGAAGCTCAGAACAAAGTTTCAGTAAATGTTGTTGATAATTTATTCCTCAAGCAAAACCATGTTGTATACTTGTATTTACATAGCCAGTAAAAAATCCATAGTTTTGTTCGAACAGAAGAGTAGATACAAAACAAATTACGATCTTACTTTTTGGAGACTATACTAAAAATCTTTTTTTGACTTGCAAGGTTGATGCAGACTTTAGGAAGTTATGCTTCTGTGTTGAAATCCTCCAGAGATTAACAACAACAACAACTCCCTCAAGGTGTTCTTGGTTCCATTTCACCACTTCACCATCTGGGGAGGCATATGAGGATCAGTTCAGCAGATTTTGGAAATTATTACTTTGGAGGTTATTCTTTTCAGCAGATGATTTTTTTGTTTTGTTTTGTTTTGCCACTCCCACCTAAATGTAAGAAAGAAAATATGTTCTAAGCAGAGACAACTATGGAGCCTACACATTTAAAATTTCCTCTCTAGTCGATAAAACCACTGCAAACTGAGCTTGGCAGTGTCCACTCACAACATGAAGGGCAAATTTTAAACTAAGCGTGCATTAGTGTGATATATAGCTATCTTTGCCCCCAAAATGAATTACCCTCTTTGAAGACAAATGTAAACATAAGATAATTTAATTCTTCTTCAATGTGTCCTTGAATCTTCTAACAAAGCAGTAGTGTTTTAGAAAGATTTAATGCATAAAGTATCAAAGTACAGCAAAATTCCAATAGATTTTCAAAATTAGAAAAGCATTGATTTTAAAGCTTTTTTAAGTTCATGTTTTTATTAACATTTCCTTTGTGTATAGAAGTAATTTTATGTAAGGTGCACATGTCTTAGCCTTTAAAATTCTAATAGAGTGTGAAGTTTATTGTTACATAATTTACATACTTCTTTAAGACAATTAATACCTGCACAATCATTGCAGTGTTACTATGAATTTAAACAGAATTTTCAAAGTAGAAGTCTGTGGTAATAGCTTTGACCTTATCCTTTTAAATAATTTTTCCTAAATAAACTGTGATACTTCTCCAATTTTACTTTGGTCATAAAACAAACAATAGGATATTTAAAGAATATAGTAACATATATAATTGAAATTATATTGCACATGGTATTTACAAAGGATCTGTGTATGCTCAGACAGAGTTTTTACAACTTTCTTTTATTGGATATTTTCTTTTAGGCAGTGGTTCTTAATTGGGAGTGATTTTGTCACCTTTCCCCCATGCTACATTTGGAAATACCTAGAGAAGTATTTGGCTGTTACAAGTAGGGCCTACCTACTACTGGCATACACTAGGTAGAGACCAGGGATGCTGCAAACATTCTACAAACATAAGGAACATTCTCATTCCCATGACAAAGATTTATGCAGGCAAAAATCTCAATAGTAGAAAGTTTGAAAACCCCCACTCCAAAGCATATATTATCATGTACAAAACCGAAAATTTGACAAATAAATTTATGCATAAATAAATATTTCAGAAACTCAGAATCTTAGGATGAGGTAATCTGCTGTGACTTATTTAGACACACACCCACATAAACATACACACACACACACGCACACATTTACATGCATACATTTTATATGTTTATATATGTATGTGCATTTATATATGTGTATGTATATATTTATACAGACAAATGCAGTTATTATTGTATGCTAACTAATGCTCAAATTCATTGTATTTGACTCTTAATGATCCTTCAGAACAACTGGTTTTTTTTTTTATTCAATTACTGAAATACTGGTTCTCCTGAACTTTTATATCTCGAGTGATCAAAGCCACCATTTTAAATTGGCATAGCCTTGCTCCTCTTGATAATCATGGCAACCATACAGGAACAAAGTCTTTCTAGTGTGCAGCTCATATTTAGAGAAGTATTTCTTATGTGCCCACCAGACCTCTGGATTGTGGATCTTCAAGCTCCATGACAGATTCATCTTCCAAATTAGACATTTTCCATCTTCAAGATAAAATGCTCAATTATTTACTGAAATATAATTGTTGCTCTTGATACTCGATATGTTCAATCTGAGTTTCTAAAATGTGACTAAGTTATGAGCTATCATAACTTTTGAGAGTGAGGAGAATTATTATCCCTATCTTCCTCTGTACTCCAATTCCCATCCTTACATGGAAGCACAAACAAACAGACCTCTGTAGTTCATCTCCTGCATCTGGAAGGAAGAAAATATTATTGTCTTAACGTTGGTCTGCCAGTCAACAAAACTTTCTAATTTAGTTTATTTTTAATTTCTTTCTTAAAGACTGTGGAAAAAATAGGATAATTTAGTCTGGCTCGCTTGGTTCAGGTCTGATTGGGGGATTGAGCAGCACATTCTTAATTCTTTGTAAATAAGTTGGGTGGGTGGAGTTAGTGTGCATGTGCACCAATGTATCTTTCTAGTTAATTGCCATTATGTTTTCTTGAGTTTGTGAAGCAGGCTGGCCAGCAGAGAGCTCAGATCTAAAAATAGAGCATGTTTACTCTGCTGGAGCTGCTCAGTTTTTCTTTGGACTTTGCTGGTAGCAGTTGAGTTTTTTGAGTTTCTCTGTGGACTGCTTAGCTCATAGTGCTGTGTGTGCTGAATAAAGACCATCCCTTCTTCAACCAAGGCTCCAAGGACCTTTCTGCCAGTTACCTAGCTCATAAACTTGCATGTGAAAGGTTTGTGAATGGGCTCAAGGGGTCTGTGAGCACCAGAGACCCAGTCCTAGCTCTACAAAGACCTTTGAAATTTCTCACTAGCAGGTAGCACTTACTGACACTAAGAGGGAAATGTCAGGAGATTGTGATCCCATTTATGTAAAGTAGATTACTGCCTATTTTCTACCATGCTTACTGCCAAAGAACTCACACAAGATGAAAAGTACAACAAATGATAGTTGTGAAGCAAAAATACTTGTGTGTGTGTATGTTGTTAAACGTGTCCAGATGATAGACCATATAATGAGTCAGTTCTACTACCAATGTAATCTATGTAAACACTGTGAAGTCATTCTCCACCAGCATCAAGTTATCTTACTTTACTATATGTGGGGAAAATAGAATAATTTGGTCAGGCTGCCTCCACTCAAGTCCAGTTGGGTGTGGTGCAGCACATTTATTTGTAAACAAATTATGTGTGGGTGGAGTTTGTGCTCATGTGCACCCATGTATCTTTTCAGTTAGCTGCTATTGTGTGTTCTTCAGTTTGTGAAGCAGAGATGGATGGCAGAGCTTGCATCTAAAAATAGAGCATGTTTACTCTGCTGGCAGCTGCTCAGTTTTTCCTTTGGACTTTGCCAGTAGCAGTTGAGTTTCTCAGTTTCTCTGTGAACTGCTTAGCTCTTAGTGTAGTGTGTGCTGAATAAAGACTATTCCTGCTTCAACCAAGGCTCCAAGGACCTTTTTGCTGGTTACCTAGCTCATAGACCTGTATGTGAAGGGTTTGTGAATGGGCTTGAGGGGCCTGTGAGCTCCAGACCCAGCCCTAGCTCTACACTATCAATTGAAGCAAATTAACCTTCATATGTTTGTTTGTTTGTTTCTTTGTTTCTTTGTTTGTTTGTTTGTTTATTTATTTAGGACTGGTAAGGGGATCGCAACCCTCGACATGGTGTTGTCCGCACCACCCTCAACCAGTGAGCACACTGGCCACCCCTACATAGGATCCAAACCCGCAGCCTTGGCGCTACCAGCCCCACACTCTCCCGAGTGAGCCATGGGGCTGACCCTTCGTATATTTATTTTGTTTTTAGTTCCTCCTCATTAGTTTAGGGTCACATTTCTATTTTCTTCATAAGTTTAAAGTCTCACTAAATTAACCTAAAATATTAGGCCTTATTTTACATAAACAGTTTTAAGTTGCAAATTATCTCTGAAAAATAAAAGACTTGCCATGTAAAATAATGAAACTTGAATGTAAAATCAGGGGTAGAAAGGTTATAGTTTTAAACTTATAGAAACCAATTAGTGTCACTAATGTTAAAATTATGGGAGAACAACTGATGTGAAATGGAGAAATTCAGACAGCAAAATTCTTTGTCAGTGCTAAATTATAACATGGTTATATTTATTTGTAGCCTTACAATATTTTCTTTAGATTGTCATTACAATGTAAAGACAAAATTTTAAAATGGATAAATTAAAAAGTGAAGAATTCTCAGAACTTATGCCCTTTGACACAAGTAGTATTGAGAAGCGCAATAAGTTGACAGATAGTTTGAAAGAAGATATCAGCAGATGTTGTAATTAAACAGATACTGAGCTAAAATCTGGGTGTTTCAGGCAAAAGTACATGCATGATTAATGGCATAGGGGTGAAAAACACATTTTACTTGTGGAGAGTGTTATAAACAGGTTAAGTTCAAGAGCATGGGATATCTTTCCATCTTCTTGTATCCTCTCTAATTTCTCTCAGCAGTGGTTTGTAGTTCTCATTATAGAGATTTTTCACCTCCTTGGTTAACTCAATTCCTAAGTATTTTATTTTTTTGGTGGCTATTGTAAATGGGCAGGCTTTCTTGATTTCTCTTTCTGCATGTTCACTATTGGAGAAAAGAAATGCTACTGATTTTTGTGTGTTGATTTTGTATCCTGCTACTGTGCTGAAATCATTTATCAATTCCAGCAGTTTTTTTGTAGAGGTTTTAGGCTGTTCGATATATAGGATCATGTCCTCTGCGAACAGGGACAGTTTGACTTCATCTTTTCCAATCTGGATGCCCTTTATTTCCTTCTCTTCTCTGATTGCTCTGGCTAGTACTTCCAACACTATGTTGAATAGGAGTGGTGAGAGTGGGCATCCTTGTCTAGTTCCTGTTCTTAAAGGAAAAGCTTTCAACTTTTCCCCATTCAGGATGATATTGGCTGTGGGTTTGGCATATATGGCTTTAATTATGTTGAGATACTTTCCCTCTATACCTAACTTATAGAGGGTCTTTGTCATGAATGAGTGCTGAACTTTATCAAATGCTTTTTCAGCATCTATAGAGATGATCATATGGTCCTTGTGTTTGAGTTTATTAATATGGTGTATCACATTTATTGATTTGCATATGTTGAACCAACCTTGCATCCCTGGGATGAATCCCACTTGATCGTGATGAATAATTTTTCGTATGTGTTGCTGTATTCTGTTTGCTAGTAATTTAGTGAGGATTTTTGCATCTATATTCATCAAGGATATTGGCCTGTAGTTTTCTTTTTTGGTTATATCTTTACCTGGTTTTGGTATCAGGATGATGTTTGCTTCATAGAATGAGTTTGGGAGATTTGCGTCCGTTTCAATCTTTTGGAATAGTTTGTAAAGAATCGGTGTCAATTTCTCTTTGAATGTTTGGTAAAATTCTACTGTTTGAGATACCATCTAACCCCAGTTAGGATGGCTAAAATCCAAAAGACTATGAACGATAAATGCTGGCGAGGCTGCGGAGAAAAAGGAACTCTCATCCATTGTTGGTGGGACTGCAAAATGGTGCAGCCTCTACGGAAAATGGTATGGAGGTTCCTCAAACAATTGCAGATAGATCTACCATACGACCCAGCTATCCCACTGTTGGGAATATACCCAGAGGAATGGAAATCATCAAGTCGAAGGTATACCTGTTTCCCAATGTTCATCGCAGCCCTCTTTACAATAGCCAAGAGTTGGAACCTGCCCAAATGCCCATCATCGGATGAGTGGATACGGAAAATGTGGTACATCTACACAATGGAATACTACTCAGCTATAAAAACAAATGAAATACTGCCATTTGCAACAACATGGATGGACCTTGAGAGAATTATATTAAGTGAAACAAGTCAGGCACAGAAAGAGAAATACCACATGTTCTCACTTATTGGTGGGAGCTAAAAATTAATATATAAATTCACACACACACACACACACACACACACACACACAGACACACACACACAGACACACACACACACACACACACACAAACCGGGGGGGGGGGGAAGGAGATATAACAACCACAATTATTTGAAGTTGATACGACAAGCAAACAGAAAGGACATTGTTGGGGGGGAAGGGGGGAGGGAGAAGGGAGGGAGGTTTTGGTGATGGGGAGCAATAATCAGCCACAATGTATATCGACAAAATAAAATTAAAAAAAAAAAAAAAAAAACAGGTTAAGTTCAGACAAAGGTGGACAAGAATAAGGAGTATTTTGAATGCAAATATATTACTATAGATGCAATATTCAGTGTCTATATATCAAAGTTTTTTGGGGGGGGTTTGTTTGCTTGTTTTTGGAGTATTTTTTGTTTGTTTATACATTAGGAAGTAAAATAAATAAAGCTGCTGTTAGAAAAGTAAGTCAGACAGAGGTATAAAAAAATGTTTGAAGGAGGATGTTTTCAATTCCAAGAAACAAGTAAAATAACTATTGCATTATCAATAAGGGGGACTACCTGAACTTAAACATAATGCTACTGTAAGATTTCAGAATAATTCTATAAAAAGGAAACAAATCTAGAAAGTATAAAATAAAATTTATGTGTGTATATATACATATTTATCTTCAAATTTTAAAAAATAAATTAATTTAATAAAATTAAAACAGCTAATAAAAAGATGTAAATAGATGCTGTAAGTATTAAAGAATTTTGAAATAAATTACTAAATTCCCTATGCATCGAAGATGAAATCCAACTTAAAATTGCCTGCTATTTAGAAAGTGATGAAAAGAAGGACATTTTAGATGAAAACCAATGGAACACAGTTAAATTTATTTTCAAAATACTTTAAATGCCTTCAATATTAAAAATAGAAAGATGGAAAGTAAAGGAAATATTTCTCATTATAAAAAATTAAATTAGGACAAAAAATCAATCAAACGACATGTGTAAAGAAAAACAATAAAATTAGTACATGAAATTCTATATAATGTTAACACAGAAAAAAGTAATCTAAAATCTAATTCTTTAAAAATACCAATAAAAGAGGTAAATTCCTTAGGATTAAGATTTTTTAAATGAAAGAGAGCAAACTTCATAAGACTGGGACTAATAAAGAAAACTCAGTAAGAGATATGAAAAGGTAAAATAATCACACATGTATATTACATACATATCTACAGGAACAAATCAAAATACCAATAAGTGGCAAATTAGATAGATAAATTTTGTAAAGATTGTAAAATGATAAAAACCCTAACATGTAAACATACTTTTTGACAATATATGTTCCTATAAAATTTAAATTTATCCAGATAAAGGAAATGATAACCCTTTCCAATTTAGTTTATGAGTTAACATAGCATGTTTCTGATAAAGAAAATATAACAGGAAAGGCATAGGCATTTTTATTAATCAGTATGGAAACAAGCAATCTAAACAGTTTTTAGAAACTCAAATCCAGCTGAATATCAAAAATGATTAGAGAACATTTCAGAAATATAATGCTAGTCCTTCTTTACAATTTATTTACTCAGCAAATTAAAGAAAAAAATATGATTGTGCCAAGAGCAGCTTAAAAAGATAAACAAAATTTGTAAGTAAAACAAATATCAATAGAAGCTAACAAATGACAAAAGCAGATATTATTATAAATGGCAAAATATTAAAGCCATTCTTCTTAAAAATAAAAAGAAAGTCTTCTTTTCTTTTACCTTTATTATTTACTGCTCTTGCAAATTCAAAAAAGAAGAAAGACAAACAGGTATAAATACATAAGAACAAAAACAAATATATTCCTGTTGGTAATATAAATTATTCCTAAAAAATTCAAAATGGTGATGATTGGTGACTATTGTCACCAAAGGAAAATTAATTAGATATAAGAGGATTTGTTAAAGTGGGTAAACATAAAATAAATATAAAAATCATAAACTTCTTTTTCAATAATACTTTACAATGGCATTTGAAAATATTATATCATATACAATGTGATACTATCTAAGAAATACATAAAAATTAATCTAGTAGGAAAAGAAAAGGATCTGATTAACAACCATAAAATTTTACTGAATGATTTAAAGTTAGATTTTTTCCTTTTTCATATTGAAATATAATTGATCGTACATCATATTTGTGAGGTACAGAGTTGACTATCAATACTTTGTACAATATGGGATGATCAACTATTCTTTTTGTCCACTAACCAAAAAGGTAGATGTAAATAAATTAAAAACCACAGTATATCTTGGATTGCAATACTTCCCAAATTAATGTATAAATTTAATAAAATTTTAGTGGATTTTCCAGAGTCAGGAAGATAAAATGATATTAAAGTTTATATGGACATATCAGTAACTAACAAAAAATTGTAAAACAATAAAATTGGGAAGAAGGATTTGTCAACCAGATAATAAAGCATATTATAAAGTCTCTTTAGGCAAATGAAACACTACCTTAGAAAGAAAACATACATCAATCAAAAATGATGTTGAAAACTCTATTTCAATATATATGAAAATATAGTATGTAGCCTCAAAGTCATTTCATTGAATTTGGAGAAGGATAGTTAATTGAATAAATGTTGCTGGCACAAATAACTAGCCATCTAGGATGAATACAAGGACAGAATCCTATCTCACTATGCATAAAAATAATTTCCAGGTAGATTAAAAACTTAAATATAATTGTTGCTTTTAATAGTTCAGTATGTGTTTATTCTGATTGATAAAACTAATAAATTTTTTGTTAAAAATAGAATATGATTTTTTACACCACACATAACTTTAAGAATCAGATGCATCAATTTAAGCAAAATGGGATCAAAGACAACATTATGGGGAAGGGCAGAGCTGACTGTATAAAAATGAGAACTGCGTGGCAAAACGTATCACGGAAAATCAAAAGGAAAAATAAATTAAAATAAATTGAACATATATGTGACAAAGTTTTCAAATCTATAATCTGCAGTATTTCTAAAAATTGATAAGATCAAATATAAAAAAAGAAAAGAATATAAATAAGCATTTCAAAGGAAGAAAGTGCTAACCATCAACAAAACCATAATCAAATTTCTTTCGAATTAGAAGCATACGTTAAAGTATTTTTGAAATATCACTTCTCATCCATTATGTTGTCAAAAATCAATGATTGGTGATTCCCAATGTTATTAGATATCTGGTAAAAGAAGGCACCCATACATTGTTGTTGGTCACATGAACCTATATTATTTAGCCTTTTTTGGAAAGCCATGTAGTATTATCTTTTTAATATTAAAATGCATCATTATTTCACCCAGCATTTCCATATTTGGGAATATATATGATAGAATAAAGGTACCAATGAGTAATCTTATTGATCTTCTTACTACTGGTCTGAACATTTTTGTTAGTTTACAATCAGGAGGCTCAAACCATCCAAATAATTCCTTGTCTCTGCCTCCTGACCACCCTGTTGTTTTTCTCATGTATCCCTGATTTCTGTCTCTAGGACCTGTCAGTATAAACATTTTTTTTTCCCCCTTGAGCCTCTTCTGTCTCCTCTTTGTGACTTCACCTGAATTATCACATCATAAAGGAATAGAAAATATGATGGGAGTGGCAGCCTTCCTTTGTCCTTTATCATATTGGAAAAGCTTTCAGTTCTTCACCATTGATTACGTTAGCTATGGGTGGTTCACATATGACCTTTACTATGTTGAGGTAATTTATTTCTATTCCTAAATTGTTGAGTGTTTTTATCATAAGTTGTTTAAGTCTGTCAAATGCTTTTTCTGTATCTATTGAGACAATCACGAGAACTTTATCCTTCCTTCTGTTAATGTGGTGCATCACATTGATTGATTTGAACTATTCTTATATTCCAGGGATAAATCCCAACTAGCCATGGTGTATGACTATATTAATGTGCTGTTGAATTTGGTTGGCTAGTATTTGAGGATTTTTGCATCATGTTCATCAGGTTTATTGGTCTATATAAATTTTTTTCTCATGCAAAATATGTATTGATTTTTATTTTTAAACAATGCGTTCATAAGATAAAACAGTGATTTTCATGGAAATGAAATAGGAATATTCAGAATCACAGCATGTATGATCTGATGTATGAAAAGATGTTTTGAAGTATGTACACATAGTTATATTTTGTTGTGATAGCACAAAATCTCTCTTCACATTTCTAAGGAATGCAATATATAGTTGTTAACTATAGTCATCTTGCAATACAATAGATATCTTGAAATTTTATTCCTCCTATTTGACTGTAATTATGTATCCTCTGAGGATCTCCCCATCACCCCCAATTACCCCAGTCTCTTGTAACCACCATTACACTCTCTACTTCTATAAGATTAACTTTTTTAGATTCCATATATGAGGGATATTTGTGGTATTTGTCTTTCTCTGCCTGGCTTATTTCACTGAACAGAATGTCCTCCTCCAGGTTCGTCCATGTTGTCACAAATGAAAAAAAAAAAGTCATTTTGTTTTTATGGGGAAGTAGTTTTTCATTGTTTATATATATATTGTTTACTTTATCCATTCATCCATTGATGGATACAGGTTGTTCCGTATCTTGGCTACTGTGAATAGTGCTATGATGAACATGGGAGGGCATATATTTCTTTGACAGATTAATTTTATTTCCTTTGGATATATACCCAGTAATAAGATTGCTGGATCATATGGTAGTTCTACTTTTAATTCTCTTAGGAACTTCGATACTGTTTTTCATAAGGCTATAATAATTTACATACCTGCCACCAGAATGAAAGTTTTCTGTTTTTCCCACATCCCCGCCAATACTTGTTAAATTTTGTCTTTTTAATAATAGCTATTCTAATTGGGGTGGTGATACCTCACTGTGGTTTTGATTTGCATTTTGCCAATATTTAGTGATGTTGAGCATTCCATTATCTATCCATTACATACGTATTGAAAAATGTCTATTCAGATATTTTGGCCATTTTTTAACTTTTTCTTTTTTCTTCTACTGAGTTTGAGTTCTTTATATATTTTAGTTATAACCCCTTGTCAGTTGTACAATTTAAGTATTTTTTCCCATTGTATATATTGTCTCTTCACTCTTTTGATTGTTTCCTTTGCTGTGCAGAAGTTTTTTATTTTGATGCAATTCCCTTTGTCTGTTTTGGCTTTGGTTTCCTGTGCTTTTGAGATCTATCCAAAAAATCCTTGTCTACATTCATTGTATTAGACAATTTTTGTTGCTTATAACAGAATGCCTGAAACTGGGTGATTTATAAATAAATAGAAATTATTTCTATAGTTTTGGGTAGTCCAAAGTCCATGGAATATATCTGGTGAGGGCATTCTGTGAGGGAACTCTCAACATCAATCTAGGCTATCATTCTTGTCATGGCAACAATGGGTTGAGCAAGACAGAGTTAACTTTCTCAATCTAAAAAATCTATCAGAACCATGCCTATTATCACCCATTAACCTATCAACGGATTAATTTATAAATGAGGGTACAGTCTTCACAATCTAATCACCTCTTCAAGGCCCCACTTTTCAATTACCATAATGGGATTTCTAACCCTTTTAACACGGTTACATGGAAATCAAGATTGCAACCCATGAACTTGTGAGTATAAACATTTAATTCATAGCATAAATCATGAAATATTTTCCCTATCTATTCTTCTACAAGTTTCATCATTTTAGGTTGTACATTTGAGTCTTAAATTCATTTGGAGTTGATTTTTGTATATGAAGAGATAAGGATCTAGTTTAATTCTTCTGCATGTGGATATTCAGTTTTACCACACTTTTATAAAAAAGACTGTCATTTTCTAACTTGTGTTTTAGGCACCTTTGTTGAAAATCATTTGGCTGTAAATGTGTCAGTTTATTTCTGGACTCTTCGTTCTGTATCACTAGTCTAAGTGTCTGTTTTTATGCCAGTACCATGCTGTTTGGTTAATACAGGTTTATAGTATATTTTGAAGTCAAATAGTGTGATGCTTCCAGCTTTGTTCTTTTTATTCAAAATTGTGGTAACTACCTAGGGTTCCTTGTATTTCCACACAAATTTTAGAATTTCTTTTTCTATTTATGTGAAGAATGACATAGGTATTTAAATTGGGATCACATTGAATCTGTCGATCATTTAGAGTACTATGGACATTTTAACAATATTCCTTCGATCTGTGGACCTGAAATAACTCTCCAGTTATTTATGTCTTATTCAATTGATTTTATCAGTATTTTATAGTTTTTACTGTAGAGATATTTCACCTACTTTGTTAAATTGATTTCTGTGAATAATGGGGGGGGGAGCACAATAAATTTTTTAGGAGCTATTATGAATGGGATTGCTTTCTTGACTTCTTTTTCAGACTGCTATGGCACAGGGAAATGCTACTTACTTTTGTATGTTCATTTTGTTTCCTTCAACTTAAGTGTATTTACATATTTATGCTAGCAGTTGTTTTGCTATTGTTTTTGTTGGAGTCCTTCAGGCATTCTGTATATAAGATTATGTCATCTGCAAACAGGGACAAATTAACTTTTTCCTTTCCGAGTTGGATGCATTTATTTGTTTTTCTTGCCTAATTGCTCTGGCTAGAACTTCCAGGACTACCTTGAACAAAAGTGATGAAAGTGTGTATCTTTATCTTGTTCCAGATCTTAGAGAAAAAGCTTTTAACTCCCCACAGATTTGTAACCCCACTTCCCCCAGGTGACAGAGCCACAAAGGATTATTCAAAGCCCATCTCGTCTGAGCAGTGAGAAGCCCCAAAGTGGTTAACTTCCCTAGAACCCTCAAGTGAGAGGCATCCCTTCCTTGGGAAATTAACCTCTAAATTGGAGTTCTCTTCCTTCATTTATTTTCCAGACCAGGAAGTTACAGGAAGAGAACATAGGTGGGGTTATATTTTAACAATATAGGCTGGTAACTTTCAGTGAAACAAGTCAGATGACATTCCATTAGACAAGTAAGCGATCCACCAACAAAAGCTTGACCTAGCAAACATTCCCTTCTTACACCAATTTCTCAGTATCTTTACATAACAATCAGTAACCTGTCTGTCCTTCAGCCAGCAACCTTGCTGTGCCACAAATCTTTTATCTTACACCAGAGACTTTATAGCCTGAGGAAAATTCCCCATCCTTTGCAAGGTCAATATTTGAAACTGCAAGGCTTTGGAAAACCAGGCCCTGTGAGGTACATTTGCTTTATGAATCCTCTGCATTCAACTCAACCTCATTTTGCATAATGTTTGTTATGTGTTTTGTCATATATGGCCTTTATTATGTTGATGTTCATTCATTTTATACTTAATTCATTGGAAGTTTTTAATAATGAAGGGATACTGGATTTTGTCACATGGTTTTTCTATATTTCTGCATCTATTGAGAAAATCACATGGATTTTGTTCTTTATTCTGTTAATGTGATGTATCATATTTATTGATTTGTGTATGTTGAACAATCCTTGCATTCCAGAGATAAATCATACTTTATGATTATAAATGATTTTTTTAATGTGTTGTTGAATTCAGTTTGAAAGCATTTAGAGGATTTTTTGTGTGCAAGCATTTCATCAATTTTATGTTGTTCTGGGAGAATAATGGAGAAGGGAAATTCTTCCTTCAGAATTTATACACCTATTGCTTTAACCATGCCACTATGCATTCACCAGCACCTAGGATTTAAATGCTATCACATCAGAGATACTAAGTACACCATGTAGCATGTAATGTTGATTCCACAGACATACCCCTTTCCAACCTCTGATTCTACTTGCAGCTGCAGTAAGCAGTTCCCATTCACACTGCCAGCTTCATATCTCAATGGCTGGCATCTATTTATGTCTCTGTCTAGAACTTTCTTCAGCCCACAGGAGCCTGCTCAGCTTACAACTGTGTGGGGAGTTGGGAAATGGGCAAAATTGACATCCCTAACTCCCAGGAGCATCTTTCAAACAATGAAGACAGGAATCTGCAGATAAATCCTCTAGCTTCCCTTTCTCATAGAGGAAGATTTTTTTTTTTTTAATTTTAACTTCTCAATAAACATTGTCATTGATTTTTGTGACACTTTCCCCATTCCTCTTTCCCCCTCCCTTTCAGCCCTCCCCCCTACATCATATCTGTTCACTTGTCTGAACAAGTTCAAGGACTTGTTTTGAAAGTTGTGTCTCCTTCCCTCCCAACCCATTACTTATTAGTGTGTATACTTATTTATTTATAGCTCCCACAAATAAGTGAGAACATGTGGTATTTCTCTTTCTTTTCCTGACTTGTTTCACTTAATATAATTTTCCCTAAGTCCATCCATGTTGTTTTGAAAGGAGTATTTCAATCTTTTTTATAGCAAAGTAGTATTGCATTGTGAAGATATACCACAGTTTCCTTATCCACTCATTTAATGATGGATATTTAAGCTGGTTCCAACTCTTGGCTATTGTAAATAGTGCTGCAATAAACACTGGAGTACAGGTATCCCTTTGGCATGATGATTTCTATTCCCTTGGGTATATTACCAGCAGTGGAATAGTTGGGTCATATGTAATCTACAGATCTATCTGTAACTGTTTAAGGAAACTCCATACAATTTTCCATAAAGTCTGCACCATTTTGCAATCTGACCAACAGTGTAGGAGGGTTCCTTTTTCTCTGCAACCTCTCTAGCATTTATCATTCTCAGTCTTTCAGAAATTAGCCATCCTAACTTGAGTGAGATGGTATTTCACGGTGATTTTGATTTGCATTTCCCAAAAGATGAGTGATGTTGAACATTTTTTCATGTGTCTGTTGGCCATTAATCTTCCTTTGACATATGCATATACAGCTCCTTTGCCCATTTTTTAATTGGATTATTATTATTATTATTTATTTTTGCTGTAAAGTTATTTGAAATACTTGTATATTCTGAATATTAACCCTTTGATTTATATTTTGCAAATATTTTCTCTGACTCTGTTGGTTGTCTTTTCACCCTGGGAATTGTCTCTTTTGCTGTGCAGAAGCTTTTTAGTTTGGTATAATCCTATTTGTTTATTTTTTCCTTTGGAAGACTGTGCTTTTAGGGTCATATTCATGAAGTCTGTACCCACTCCTACTTCCTGGAGTGTTTCCCTTATGTTTTCTTTAAGGAGTTTTATCTTTTCAGGATGTATATTAATTCTTTAATCCATTTTGAGTTGATTTTGGTGTATGATGAGAGGTATGGGTCTAGTTTCATTCCCCTACATATGAATATCCAGTTTCCCAGGACCACTTGGTGAAGAGGCAGTCTCTTCCCCAGCATGTAGATTTGGTGCCTTTGTCAAAGATCATATGTATGTAGGTGTACTGGTTGATTTCTGGGTTCTCTATTCTATTCCGTTGATCTGTGTGTCTCTTTTTACGCCAGTATCATGCTGTTGGGTTATTATAGCTTTGTAATATAGTTTAAAGTCAGGTTATATTAAGCCTCCAGCTTTATTTTTGTATTTTTTTTTTCCTCAGGATTACTTTGACTATCTGTGGTCTTTGGCAATTCCATATAAATGTCTGGATAGTTTTTTCCATTTCTGAGAAAAATGTCATTGGAATTTTGATGGAAAATGCATTGAATCCATAGATCACTTTGGGTAATATGGACATTTTCACAATGTTATTTCTTCCAATCCAAGAGCATGGGATATCTTTCCATCTTTTGTGTCCTCTTTAGTTTCTCTGAACAGTGCTTTGTAATTCTCTTCATAGAGATTTTTCATATCCTTGGTTAAACTTATTCCTGAGTATTTTATTTTTTTTGGTGGCTATTGTAAATGGGCTAGATTTCTTAATATTTATCTGCTTTTTCACTGTTGAAGTGTAAAAATGCTACTGAATTTTACATGTTTATTTTGAATCCTGGCACTTTGCTGAAGTCATTGATAAACTCTAAGAGTTGTTGTTGTTGTTGTTGTTGCTGTTGTTGTTTGTAGAGGGGTTAGGCTGTTCAATATATAGGATCATATCATCTGAAAACATGGACAGTGTGACTTCATCTTTTCCAATCTGGGTTCCGTTTATTTCCTTCTCTTCTCTGATTGCTCTGGTTAGTACTTCCAACACTACGTTGAATAAGAGTGGTGAGAATGGGCATCCATGTCTAGTTCCTGTTCTTAATGGAAAAGCTTTCAATTTTTCTTGGTTCAGGATGATATTGGCAGTGGACTTATCATATATGGCATTAATTATGTTGAGATAATTTCCATCTATAACTTGTAGAGAATCTTTATCAGGAATGAATGTTGAATTTTGTCAAGTGCTTTTTCACATCTATAGAGATGATCATATGGTTTTTGTCTTTGCTTTTATTGATCTGGTGTATCACATTTATTGATTTGCATATGTTGAAGCAAACTTGCATCCCTGGGATGAATCCTACTTGATCATGGGGGATAATTTTGTATATGTGTTGCTGTATTCTGTTAGCTAGTATTTTACTGAGTATTTTTGCATCTATATTCATCAAGGATATTGACCTGTAGTTTTCTATTTTTGATGTATCTTTGTCTGGTTTTGGTATCAGGGTGCTGTTTGTCTCATAGAATGAGTTTGAGAGAATGGCCTTTGTTTCAATATTTTTGAATAGTTTGTAGAGAAATGGTATCAGTTCCTCTTTGAGGGTTTGGTAGACTCTACAGTGACACATCCAGTCCTGGGCTTTTCTTATTTGGGAGCCTTCTGATAACAGCTTCAATCTCTTTTATTGTTATTGGTCTGTTCAGATTTTCTATATCATCTTGGCTCAGTTTCGGTAGTTTGTGTGTGTCAGGAAATTCATCCATTTCCTCCAGATTTTGTAATTTGTTGGCATATCATTATTACAGAAGTCTCTAATGCATCCTTGTATTTCTGAGGTATCAGTTGTAATATCACTTTTTTCATTCTAAGTTTTGTTATTTGGGTCTTATCTCTTCTTTCTTAGTTAGCCTTGCTAAAGGCTTGTCAATTTTATTTATCTTTTCAAAAACCCAACTTTTTGTTTCATTGATCTTTTGTATCATTTTGGGGGTTTCTATTTCATTTAGTTCTCTTCTCATCTTAATTATTTCTTTTTGTCTACTAACTTTGGGTTTGGGTTCTTTTTGTTTTTCTAGTTCTTTATGTTGAAGTGTTAGGTTGTTTACTTGCCAAATTTCCATTCTTCTAAAGTATTCATTTAATGCAATAAATTTTCCCCTTAGTACTGCTTTTGTAGTATCCCACAGATTTTGGTTTGATGTTCATTATTTTCATTAGTTTCAATAATTTTTTTAAATTTTCTGTTTAATTTCTTCTTGGACCCATATGTCATTAAGTACAATGTTGTTTAATTTCCATGTGTTTGTATAGTTTCCAGAGTTTTGTTTGTTACTGATTTCTAATTTTAATCCATTGTAATCTGAAAAAATACATGGAGTAATTCCAATTTTTTTGAATTTGTTGAGACTTGCTTTGTGACCTAACATGTGGTTTATCCTGGAGAATGTTTCATGAGCTGATGAGAAGAATGAATATTCTGAGGTTGTTGGATGGAATGTTCTGTAGATATCTGCCAAGTCCAACTGGTCTAAAGGGTTATTTAGATCTTATGTTTCTCTATTGATTTTTTGCCTAAATGATCTGTCCAATTATGAGAGTGGGGTGTTCAGGTCTCTCACTATTATGGTGTTAGTGTCTATCTCATTGTTTAGATCTAATAGTGTTTGCTTTATAAATCTGGCTGCTCTGACATTGGATGCATATATATTTATGATTGCTATTGTCTTAATGGATAGATCGTTTTATCATTATATAGTAGCCTTTATCTCTTTTTATGGTTTTTGGTTTAAAGTCTATTTAATCTGATATAGGAATAGCTACTCCAGCTAGTTTTTCATTTCTATTTACATGGTATATTTTTTCCATCCTTTCACTCTTAGTCTATGTGTGTCTTTACTGGTGAGGTGAGTCCCTTGAAGGCAGTATATTGTTGGGTCCATCTTTCTAATTCAATCAGTCAGTCTGTATCTTTTGAGTGGAGAATTTAATCCCTTTACATTTAAAGTTATTATTGAAAGGTGTTGATTTACACCTAGGACTTTATTGATTTTTGTTTATGTTATGTTTTGTATATGTCTTAAGTATCCTTTGTTCCTTTCTTTCCAATTTTTTGTTTGTCTTCTGTATTTGCTGGTTGCTTGGAGTGGTAAATAAACTATTTTTTTCTTTATTGTTAGCATTTTTGTTTTACTGGTTTTTGTTCTTTCTTGAGTATTCATCGCAGTGATGATTGTTTTTCAGTTATCAAACCTAATACTTCCTTTAGAATTTCTTGTAAGGCTGGTTATATGGTAGTGAACACCTGCAGTTTTTGTTTGTCTGAGAAATATACAATTTGTCCTTCATTTTGGAAGGATAGCCTTGCTACATAAAGTATTTTTGGCTGGCAATAATTGTCATTTAGTATTTTGAATATATCATCCCATTCTTTACTGACTTTAGGGTTTCTGATGAAAAGCCTGATGTTAGTCTGACTATGGCTCCCTTATAGCTGACTTGCCACTTCTTTCTTTCAGCTTTTAAGATTGTCTCATTGTCTTTGAGTTTTGCCAGTTTGACTATAACATGTCTTGGAGAGGACCTTTTTGGGTTCAATATGTTTGGGGATCTTTGGCCTCCTGAATCTGAAGATCTGTGACTCACTATACTGGGAACTTTTCTACTATTATTTCACTCAATATGTTTTCAATGCCATTTCCTTTTTTCCCCCCTTCTGGAATACCCAGGATTTGGATATTTAATTGTTTAAAGCTGTCTGTAATCTCTCTTAGATTTTCTTCAATTTTTTAAATTCTTTTTTTCTTTTCTGGTCTGCCTGTGTTAATTCAAATAGCCTGTCTTCAAGGTAAGAAATTATCTCTTCTTTTTGTTCTAGCCTGCTGGTTAGACTCTCTGTGGTGTTTTTTAGTTTGTTGAATGAATCCTTCAGCTCCACAATCTCTGCTACAATCTTTTTCAGGGAATTGATCTTCTTTCAGATCCTGAAAAAATTTTATTTTTTCTCATTTCATTGTGTTGTCTGAGTTTTCTCGTATCTCATTTACTTTCTTTAGAATTGTTGCTCTAAATTCCTTGACAGACATTTCAAGGACTTCCTTTTCTATAGGATCTAGAGCTTGAGAGTTATTATTTTCCTTTGGTGGTGGTGTACTTTATTGTTGTTTTGTATTTCTGATATCTTTCTTTCGTGTTTAGTCATTGTGGCTGGTTGTATCACAGTCCACTCATTCCACCCTGATGTTTGGCCTGGATTCTGAAGGGACTTCCATTTCTGGGCAGCAGGAACTAGCCTGGTCTGGGGGTCCCACAGTGCTTGCCAGTTTTGACATGGCTCTCTCAGAGCTACTCTGGGCAGCAGGGACTAACCTGGACTGGGTGTCCCATAGTGCCTGCCTTTTCCTACATGACTGACTCAGGGCGTGTAACATTTTGAGGAATTTTCCATCTATGTTCATGAGGGATATTGGCCTAGAGATTTTTGTTTGTTTGTTTATTTGTTCGTTTGTCCTTGAGTCCTTTTCTGGTATTTACATCAGAATAATGCTGGGCTCATAGAATGTTTTCGACAACATTCCTTCTTTTCAATTATTTGAAATAGTTTGAAAAGAAGTGGTGTCAGTTTTTCTTTTATTTAGTATCTTTGGCTTTGGAAACATGGTCATGCTGGCTCATAAACTGCATTTGGAAATGTTTCCCTCCTTTTCAGTTTTCTGGAGAACATTGAGACAAATTGGTATTAATTCTTCTTTAAATGTATGGTAATTTAATCTCCTTATTTGTTATTGGTCTGTTATGATTTTTTTTTCTGTGATTCAGTCATGGTAAGTTGTATATTGTTAGAAATTAACCCATTTATTATAAGTTATGCAATTTGTTGGTGTATAATTATTCACAGTAGTCCCATAATTCTTTTTCTTTTGTGACATTAGTTGTATTGTCTTCTCTTTTATTTCTGATTTTATCTTTTCATGTCTTCTCTTTTTTTTTTCTTATTTAGTGTAGTTAAAGGTTTGTCACCTTTATTGATATTTTCCAAACAAAATTCCAGCTATTAATTTCATTGATTTTTTTTTCTGTTGTTCTCTACCCCTGATTTTGTTTATTTCTGATCTAATTTTTATTTCTTCCTTCTGCTAAGTTTGGGCTAGTGTGCTCTTCCATTTTCTAGTTTTTTTATGTGCAAAGTTAGGATGTTTATTTGAGATTCTTCTCCTTTATCTGGCTGTTTACAATTCTTAATTTTCCTCATAGTACTGCTTTTGCTGCATCTCAGAAGTTTGGCATGCTTTGTTTTCACTTATCACAAGATTTTTTTTTTTTTAATTTCCCTTTTGGTATATGTGTTTACTGATTGGTTGTTCAAGAGCCTGTTGTTTAATTTCCACATATTTGTGAATATTCTAATTTTTATTCTGTTATTAATTAGTATTATTCTTTTGTGATTGAAAAAGATACTTGGTATAATATTAATCTTTTTAATTTGTTAAGACCTTTTAATGACTTAATAAATGATCTATAATGGAGAAAGTT
Organism: Cynocephalus volans; assembly: GCF_027409185.1. Lineage (NCBI taxonomy): Eukaryota > Metazoa > Chordata > Mammalia > Dermoptera > Cynocephalidae > Cynocephalus > Cynocephalus volans. Next base: position 74,038,919 of record NC_084464.1, read on the forward strand.
CTGTGTGCATTTGATAAGAATGTGGATTCTGCTTCTTTTGGGATAAATGTTCTCTATATGTCTTTTAGGTCTATCTGGTCAATAGTGTTTTTTCAAGTTTTTGTTTCCTTATTGATCTTCTGTCTAGTCAAATCATTTTTTTAAATGAAAGTGGAGTATTGAATTCTTCCACTATTATTATATTGCTGTCTATTTCTCCTGTGAATTCTGTCAGGATTTGCTTCATATATTGGGCTCTTTGATGATAGGTACATATATATTTGTCATTATATGTTCCTGATGAATTACACTTTTATCATTATATAATGTCTTTCTTTGACTCTTGAGGCAGTTTTGACTTAAAATATGTACTGTCTTATACAGGCATGCCCACCCATGCTCTCTTTTACTTACCATATGCACATACATTTTTTTCTATCCTTTCACTTTTAGCCTATGTGTGTTTTTAAATCTAAAGTTAGTCTCTTGTTGGCAGCATATATTTGTCTTTATATTTTCTCAATTCAGAAACTCTATGTCTTTTGAAGGGGGGGAGATAATTTAATCAGTTTACAGTTGAAGAAACTACTGATGAGGAAAGTCTTACTATTCTCAATTTGTTCATTATTATTACACACACACACACACACACACACACACACACACACACACACACACACACACACACACACACACACACTTTAGTGTTTTAAATTCTATACCACAGTTATAAGTGAATTATGCCCCAACATTTCAATATTATTTTGTACTCATTCTTTGTGTCCATAAAAATTTCAACTACGATCATCTTCTCCAAGTTCATCCATGTCACTACAAATAGAATTTTATTCCTTCTTTATATGACTGAGTATTATTCCAATGTGTATATGAACAATATTTTCTTTATCCAGTCATCCATTGGTGGATATTAAGGTTGGTTCCATATTCTGGCTATTGTAAATAGAACTTCAATAAACACAAGAGTGCAGGTATTCCTTCAACTTGATAATTTGCATTCTTTGAGTATAATCCCAGTAATGGGATTGCTGGATTGTACAGCATTTCTTTCTGTAGATATCTGAGAAAGCTCTGTACTTTTTCCAATAATGGCTGCATTAATTTACTGTCCCACCAACAGTATATATTGATTCCTTTTCTCCACATCCTCACCCAAATTTGTCATTTCCTGTCTTTTTGATAATAGTCAATCTAACTGGGGTAAGATGGTATCTCAAAGTGGTTTTGATTTGCATTTCCCTGATGATTAGTGATGTTGAGCATTTTTTTAAGGACCTATTGGCCATTTGTATGTCTTCCTTTGAGAAATGCCTTTTTGGCTCCTTTGCCTATTTTTAAAATAATAATAATAATAATAATAATAATATTATTATTATTATTATTATTATTATTATTATTATTATTATTATTATTATTATTATTATTATTATATTATTATTATTACTACTGTAAAGTTGATTGAGTTCCTTGTGTATTCTGGATATTAATTCCTTGTCAGATTTGCAAATATTTTCTCCCAATCTGTGAGCCGTATTTTCACTCTGCTGATGGTTTTCTTTACTGTGCAGAATCTTTTTAGTTTAATGTAATCCCATTGGTTTATTTTTTTTGTTTGTTTTCTGTGCTTTTGGAATCTTATTAATAAAGTCTTTTCTCAGTCCTACATCCTGAAGTGTTTCCTCTGTTTCCTTCTAGAAGTTTTATACTTTCAGATCTTATATTTAAAATCTTTAATCCATTTTGAGTTTTATCAATATATTTTTCTGAACTATGATTTTTATATTTTCACATGCTTTGTGCTGCTAAGTATTGCCTTTGTGTTTTAACTTCAAGGACTTCTTTCAGCATTTCCCTTTTAGCATTTCTCATAAGGTGAATTAAGTGGTGACAAGCTTTCTCAGCTTTTGTTTATCTGAGAAATCCATTACATTTCTTCATTTTCAAAAGGAGTTTTGTTGAACATAGTATTCTTGGTTGGCAATTTTTTTTTCTAGCACTTTGAATATATAATCCCACTCTTCTTTGGCCTGCCAGGTTTCTGCTGAATAATTCACTAATAAATATATAGGTGCATCATTGTATGTGACATGTCACTTTTTTTGTTAGTTTCAAATTTCTCTGCCTTCTTTGATTTTTGATAATTTGATTATAACGTCTCTTGGTGTGATTTTCTTTGCATTCTTCCTAGTTAGGGACCATTGGGCTTATTAAAACTGATGTCTATTTCCTTCCCCAGATTAGGGTCATTTTCAGCCATAATTTTTCAAAGATGCTCTTCATCCCATCTCTATGTATTCTCTTTTTGGCACTTGTTTAATGTGTATATTGGTGTGCTTGATGGTGTCCAATAAGTCCCTTAAGCTATTTAACACTTTTATTCATCTTCTTTTTGCTTCTCTGACTAGATAATTTCAAATGACCTGTCTTTCAGTTCGCTAATTCCCTCTTCTGCATGATCAAGTTTGCTGTTGAACCTCTGTAATATATATATATATATATAATATATATATGTATATATATGTATGTATGTATGTATGTATATAATTTGGTTATTATATTCTTCATCTCCAAAATTTGTTTGGTTCTTTTTAATATTTTCTATCTCATTGTTGATATTCTCATTTTGTTCATGCATTGTATTCTGAGCTTGCTGACCATATACTTCTTAGTTCGAGGTTTTCGGCACATCATTTATATAACTCTGTTAATTTAGGAAAGGTTTGGAGATTTATTTTGTCCCTTTCATTTGACCATGATTCTCTGCATTTTTGTGTGCCTTTTTATTTCATTTTGGAGTCTGTACCTTTGTAAAAACAGCCACCTCTCTCAGTATTTTCGGACTGTCTTTGTACAGGTAAAGATCTTCACTAGTCAACCCTGCTAAATATTGTGGGGGGACCTAGCAAATCTCATTGTAGATGAAACTCCTTTGTACTTGTGGGTGTAAATCCCCAATTAGAGAAAATTTCTATTTTTAAAAAAGTCTTTTTTTCATGAGCTCATAATATCTTAGATCCTCTGTCTATCTGCATGACTGCAGATTCTGTAATCTTCCTCAAGTTGCCCAGCTCTTTTTTGTTCTCAGCAAATTTCAGGCATCTAAAGTATGTTGAGTTCTATGAGCACTCTGGATTGGGAGACAGAAACCAGTACATTGTGTAACCCCTTGAAAAGGCAGAGCATTAAATGAATGCCCTCCTCTTAACTTTCCTTTCCATAAGGAAAAGCCACTGAGTTGTACAATCATTTTTCTTTTGTACCAAGTGTCTTCTGGAGCATCAGAAAATTGCTTAGATCATTTTGTTGTTGTTTTTGTTGTTGTTTGTTTGTTTGTTTGTTTGTTTTCAGCTACTGAAAGAAAAACTGAAACTTAGCAGCTGCCAGCAGATTAAACATTTTCTATTTTTGATTCAAGCTCTGCTGGCCAGCCTGCTTCACAAACTGAACAACACACAATACCAATTAACTAAAGAGATACATTGATGCACATGTGCACTAACTCCACCCACACACAACTTGTTTACAAGAATTAAGAATGTGCTGCTCGACTCTCCAACCCGACACGAGCTGAGGGAGCCTGACAAAATTATCTTATTTTCCCCACATATGCTCTATTACATTGGTTGAATTAAAACCTATATTTCCTACCTGTTATAAAATACATTTGGCTATGATCTGTTATGATTTTAAACTACTATTGGATTCAATTTTCAAGTATTGTGGAGTCTTTTTTTCCATGAGAATTACTTGTTTGTAATTTGACTTTGATTTACAATTTTATAGCTTAATAAAGTATAAGCCCAGATCATTGTTGTGAGAAAAATAGAATAATTTAGTCAGGCTCCCTCGACATATCTTGTAAACAAGTTGTGCGCATGGAGTTAGTTTGCATGTGCACCTATGTATCTTTCTAGTTAATTGCTATTGTGTATTCTTCAGTTTGTGAAGCAAGCTGGCCGCAGAGAGCAAGCATCTAACAGTAGAGCATGTTTGCTGTGCTGGAAGCTGCTCAGTTTCAGTTTTTCTTTGGACTTTGCCAGTTGCAGTTGAGTTTCTGAGTTTCTCCTTTGTACCACCTAACTCTTAGTGTTAGGTGTGCTGAATAAAGACTATTCCTTCTTCAACCAAGGCTCTAAAACCTTTTTCCTGGTTATTTAGCTCATAGACCTGCATGTGAACGGTTTGTGAATGGGCTTGAGGGATCTGTGAGCACCAGACCCTAGCCCTAGCTCTATAATTGGCATAGATGGCAGGATTATGCCACAATTGGCGTAGTCTGCTACAGGATTCTGAGCAGGTACAGGAGCCAAGAAGCCCTCGGAAAAAGGAGGAAATGTGGCTACTTTTGAACACGTTGTGCCCTGTGGCCACTTTCCTGTTGACCAGGAACTGGTTGCTGCTTGCTGTAATGCAAGGCAGCATGACCAGGCACTAAAGTGGAAAACCCATTGGGAGGGGGAGGAAATGTGGCTGTCTTTGAGTGTGTGGTGCCCAGTGGCCACTTTTCTGCTGGCCAGAGCCTGGCTGATTCTCACTCTGATGCAAACTGATCAAGAGCTGAAAAAGAAAGGAGAATTATTGGAAGTATGGACAATTATCCTGGAGGATGATGTGCTGCAACTAGAAGATATGAAGTGAAAAGCAGAGTTTTGGGAAGTGCGGATAGATGTCCTGGAGGATGACATGGAGCGACTGGCCACTCCATCTTCTCACACCAGAGAAGATGATGAACCCCGTGGTGAACTGAGGGAGACCGTGCATCCCCAGGCATGACCTGTCATGCATCAGAAAGGGAAACGCAAGCCGACTATGGGACTGAGTGGACAACCAGTGGGCAATCCACAGGTGATCTAATTTACCACCTATGTCCCATATACCCAGGTTGAGTTAGTTGACTTGGGGAGACAGTTTGGCAGAAACAGGAGGAGCACCTGGCTGCTTGGCTGTTGTGGTTGTGGGACCTGGGAGATGATAGTGTGATGTGCTCTGGTGAGGTGATGGAAAATTGGCCTCCATCACCATGCACCCATCCCTGAGGCACGGGCTGTAAAATAGCCACAGGTAGGCCCAAGGGCCAGGTAATCACTCCTTAATGGAATAGGTGAGTGAAGCTGCACAAACTGTGTGGGCAAATGCTGGAGAACTGCCCAAGACTGTTAGTAAATGGCAAGCATATTCTGAGTTAGTTCAAATAATTCGAGAGCTGGGGATGTGGCAGTCCATCTTTAATGTGAACACTTGTGGCTTGGACAATGAAAAGTTTACAGGCCGCATGAGAGACATAGTGCTGCAAAATGCCCCATCAATGCCCTTTGGGTCACTGATGGCCATACTGGATCCATAAATTGTTTGTCCTATACATGAGGTAATGATCATGATAGCCGGCCTGGGTGAAGCAGAGGATAGCAGACGAGTAAAAGGGGTCTGAAAGGTAGTTAAGACCAAACCCCCAAGAGATACTCGGAATTTTATCCCAAAGGGACCAAGCAAGACTAGCCGTCAGCAGATGTGGCTTGCCTTGCTTGCAGCAGGGGCTAATAAAAAGAAAATTGACGAGCAGCCAAATGCAGTTCTGTTTGCCTTGTGGTAGCAATTGCGCCCTGAACAGCGTTTTACTAAATGTTCAGAAATAGGTAGCAAAGTACGCTCAGTGAATTTAAAGGACTTTTTGATTGCTCCTGAAGAGGCTGATGAAATGTTCCATTTCGATTAAGGAGCAGGCCAAGCTGCTTGTATTTTGGGGGCAGGCAAGGACCGGAGGCCTCATTTTGAGTTGTCAATGATGAAGCTGATGCGCTGTCTAAGGTAAGGTGGCTGGAGACAGCTCCAGCAGCTGATGTAGCTGGGTGGCTACATTGGAGAATGCAGCATGCTGGCTGCAAGGCTGGGTGGTCAGTGGCTCGCCGGGTGTCGCATTAACCCGAGAAATCGTGCTCCCGATGAGCAGATGGGTGCCCCTGATGGGCAGATAACTCATGTGAGAGTGCCCCTGACACTGTGACAGGTGGATCTTGTGTGACTACTGCCAAAGAGAGTTACTGGTTTTCTGTTTGTATGGCCTTGTGGGGCCCCAGACCAGGTAAGATACCTATTCCTGCAACCATCCTTTCTCAGGATGGCAAACTGGCATGTATCCTACCAGAGGGGAGAGAACTTCCACTATTGGTACCAATAACCTTTCTGTGTTTTTACCCATAGTGTTCTGGCTGCAGGCACTGCATCAGAGTCAACTGGGTACATACACATGTTGGTGTGATCATCTACTGAACATGCACTGAACTTCACATCATTATGACTACAAGATTCCCATGGAAAATCACACCAATGATGACTACTAACCGGACATGTGCAGCTAAAGGACCAAACCACAGGACAAGCCTTAAGGGCAAGCCTTAAGCCATACTGAACAGACAACAGGTTGTATAAATAAAAGGGTCATGTATCCTTGCTAAGGGAACATCACGGAAGATTTTTAACACGTAGATTGTCACGGCAAGAGATGAAGGGGTGAATTGTGGGGAAAATAGAATAATTTAGTCAGGCTCCCTCAACATTACTTGCAAACAATTTGTGTGGGTGGAGTTAATGTGTATGTGCACCTATGTATCTTTCTAATTAATTGCTGTTGTGTATTCTTCAGTTTGTGAAGTAGGCTGGTGGCAGAGAGCTAGCATCTAACAATAGATCATGTTTACTCTGCTGGCAGCTGCTCAGTTTCAGTTTTTCTTTGGACTTTGCCAGTAGCAGTTGAGTGTCTGAGTTTCTCCTGTGGACTGCTTAGCTCATAGTGTTGTGTGTGCTGAATAAAGACTATTCCTTCTTCAACCAAGGCTCCAAGGATCTTTTTGTCGGGTTACCTAGCTCATAGACCTGTGTGTGAACAGTTTGTGAATGGGCTCAAGGGATCTGTGAGCACCAGACCCTAGCCCTAGCTCTACAGTTGTTTTAAACCTTCTTTTCTAGTATAAGCTTTTAAAGTGGGTGCATTACTCTAAGCAATATTTTAGCTATATTACACAAATGTTGGTGTTATATTTTTCTTATCATTCAATTTGAAATGTTGAAATTTTCTTTTTGTGGGACTTTAGGTATATTACTTTCTTTCTGTGATTCTCAGTTTGAATCTATGCAAACAAAATAAAATAATAAATCATAACAATAGACACACCGAATAAGTTTAATTCTATGTAATCTTTAATATTGAATCTAGAATTAACTCAGATTAGTAATTTAGGAATCACAAAAGATTTGTATATTCTATAAAAAAAACAAATTTCAGATTAATATGGATTCTTGTAAAAAATAAATAAATAGTACCTGCATAAAAATTCTAAGTTAAGTATAAGTTTCTAGTGGACATTAATATTTGAGTTATTAATTGAGTCATTAACTCAAACTTAAAGTCAGATCACCAGTCCTTTTTTCCTTTTTAAAAATACAGTTAATACAATATAGAGTAAACATATAGGTTGTTAGAATTAAAGAATACTTACTTCCACTTTCCTTCTCTTTATTAACTCTTCCATCTGCAACTATATGTTACAGAATAGAGAATATCCTACAGTGTTTTATCTGATCATTTTTATTCTTTCTATATGAACATTGAAATGTGAGATTTTTCTATTTCAGGTTACAATGAATATATTAGAAGTGAATAATTTACTTAAAATGTGATAAAATTGCTGAAAGATTGTAACAAGTTTTTGAAGAATACATTAAAAATAATCTGGGCCAGGTGTTGATTTAAAATGATGTATTGCCAATACTCACTGACGGAAAAGCTCCAATGTTATATATATTTATTGACAGAAAAAAATGAACTCACAATTATTTAAAATTAATATAATAATCTAGAATATTCATAACCCTGATGAAATTTTCATTAAATACACTAAGAAACATAATGGTTGACTTATCCATATATATCAAGTATTGATTCATTGCCTCTCCAAATTCACCTTTCACGCATATTTTAGTGTGGCTTGCTTTATATTTTGATCTACTCGTTTGATTTTCAGAAACACAAAGAAGCATAGACCCTCTGCTTCATCAGTAGGGCACTGCTGTTCACATAGATATCCTATTCTCACTATATCCCAGACCATAAATCAAGACTTCTGATTCCTTGTTTTAATATATTATTTTTCTCAGAGTTATAGATTTCACCTTATTCATCCAATCTATTTCAGCCCCTAAGTTACACTTACTAGTTTTATATAAAATTAACTTCTCTGTCACAATCTTAGGTTTTCTATACTTATAAATTTACACTACATATGTTTTTTTTCCAATATTATAAAACAATTGTTCATAAACAGTATTTCCAAACACTCTTATGCTAGAAGTGACACTATTAGAAGTTGTAGACAGGAAATATAAGAGGCTTGTGTGATTGTACAAGTCCGATAAACCTTGAGAATTTTCTCTAATTTCATTTATGTTACACTGGAAAATTTAAATTTTAACATACTAAGTACTTTCTGAATGTTTATTAAATAGTGGAGTAAGAAAAAAAAAAGTGCCACCTGTCTAGCAGGGACTACTCTAGATCGAAGGTTGGCAACCTATGTTCTATGAACCAAGTCTATCCCATTGCCAAAACAAATAAAGTTTTCCTGGAACTCAGTTGTGCTCGTTTAATTACACAGTCTATTTATTTGCATACTATAATTTCTGAATTTTAGATCTGTACAGGGCCATAAATGTTATCCAGATTCATTTTATTGTTTTATAGGTGAAGAATCTGAGGTTTACAGATATTACATGACCAGTCCAGGAACACACATGTACCCAATTAAAACACAAGAGCCAGAAAGAATCCGCGGTTCTTTCTCCTTTGGTATTACGTCTGCTTCCTTCATTTCCTAGAATGGTTGGAGGTATGAACGAACTTTATTTGCTTGGGCCAGTGGTCTTGGTTGATAGTGACATGTGTCACTTCAAGTAGGAAAAGCTTCCATCTGTCTCTTCTGTAGTTACCATTCCCACAGAGACCATATTTTCCAGGTAGAACACTGAGATCTTCCAAAATCTTGGGTCTCTGAACGTCTCCACATAGTGGAACCTGAGGTGGATTGTTTTGGATTCACATAGCATGAACTTGAAATAAACTTTAGTTCATATCAAGCCACTAAGATTTGGGTAGTTTTTCTACATCACACCTTTTCTATCATGGCCAATACAACTGACTCTCAAAGACTATGAAATCTATACTGGTACATGTTTTTATTTTTATTAATTTATTTATTTACTTAATTTTTTTATTATACATAAATGTGGAGTACAACATTGATTTTCAATATTGTGTAGAATGTATGGTGGTTAGATCAGTATAGTTAGCTTATTCATCATTACAAAATCAACTCAAAATGGATCGGAGACCAAAATATAAGGCCTGAAACTTTAAAACCTCTAGAAGAAAACATAGGGAAATGCCCCAGGATTTAGGACTTAGCAATGACTTTATGAATAACACCTGAAAAGCACAGGCAATGAAAGAAAAAATAAACAAATGGGATTACATCAAATTAGAAAAGCTTCTGTACAGCAAAGGAAACAGAGTGGAAAGACATCCTACAGAATGGGAGAAAATATTTGCAAAATATGCATCTGACAAGGGATTAATATCCAGAATATACAAAGAATTCAGGGAATGTAACTGCAAAAACACCAAAAAATCAAATTTAAAAATGGGCAAAGGAGCTGAATAGATGTTTCTCAAAGGAAAACATACAAATGGCCAACAAGTATATGAAAAAATGCTCAACATCATTAATCATCAGGGAAATTCAAATCAAAGACCACTTCGAGATGTCACTTCACCCCAATCAGACTGGCTATTATATAAAAAAAAGGGAATAACAAGTTCTGGCGAGGATGTGAAGAGAGAGGAACCCTTCTGCTCCTGCACTGTTGCTGGGACTGTAAATTAGTACAACCATTATGATGAACAGTTTGGAGTTTCCTTAAACAACTACATATAGATCTTCCATATGATAAATGTTTTTAAATATGAAATTAATTCTAAAGTTTTAAATAAAAATGGCAAGTAATGGCAATACTTTAACGCATTCTATATATGACATGCCCTCTTTAACATTATCATTTACATTTTAATGTAGATTATATTATTGTGGCTTTAAAGTAGTTATCTTCTGATGACATGTTTTTTTTCAGGTTGGAATTTATGTAGAATATGTTAAAAGTGCCTTATAAATGAAATAATCTCTTCAGCAGGAAATAAAAGTACAGGCTGTAATTTAAATCGTATTCTTTATATGCAGCATCTTATTTAAAAGTCAATTTCCATTGAAACAATTATGTAGCACAAAGCTGGTAAACCGTTGACACCTTCTGCAACAAAATAAAATATTATGAAGCCTTACATTTAATCTGTTTTTAAGGGACCTGCATTTCTTTCTTTAGTGTTATACTTTTTCTTTTATGTTAGTTCAAGTTAACTTTTCGAATTTTGTCCATTTACAGTGTCTATTATGATTTTTGTTTATGCATTGCCTAATCTAGAAACTTTATGAACATGATTTTTTTATCACTTTTGAAATATACTAATAAATGTCTACAGGCTAATCAGAGATAATTTTATTTTATTTTATTATTATTTTTTTTTTTATTTTTTTATTTTTTTATTTTTTAAATTTTATTTTGTCGATATACATTGTAGCTGATTAATGCTCCCCATCACCAAAACCTCCCTCCCTTCTCCCTCCCTCCCTCCCCCCCAACAATGTCCTTTCTGTTTGCTTGTTGTATCAACTTCAAATAATTGTGGTTGTTATATCTTCTTCCCCCCCCCCCCGGTTTGTGTGTGTGTGTGTGTATGTGTGTGTGTGTGAATTTATATATTAATTTTTAGCTCCCTCCAATAAGTGAGAACATGTGGTATTTCTCTTTCTGTGCCTGACTTGTTTCACTTAATATAATTCTCTCAAGGTCCATCCATGTTGTTGCAAATGGCAGTATTTCATTCGTTTTTATAGCTGAGTAGTATTCCATTGTGTAGATGTACCACATTTTCCGTATCCACTCATCTGATGATGGGCATTTGGGCTGGTTCCAACTCTTGGCTATTGTAAAGAGTGCTGCGATGAACATTGGGGAACAGGTATACCTTCGACTTGATGATTTCCATTCCTCTGGGTATATTCCCAACAGTGGGATGGCTGGGTCGTATGGTAGATCTATTTGCAATTGTTTAAGGAACCTCCATACCATTTTCCATAGAGGCTGCACCATTTTGCAGTCCCACCAACAATGTATGAGAGTTCCTTTTTCTCCGCAGCCTCGCCAGCATTTATCGTTCATAGTCTTTTGGATTTTAGCCATCCTAACTGGGGTTAGATGGTATCTCAATGTGGTTTTGATTTGCATTTCCCGGATGCTGAGTGATGTTGAGCATTTTTTCATATGTCTGTTGGCCATTTGGATATCTTCCTTAGAGAAATGCCTACTTAGCTCTTTTGCCCATTTTTTAATTGGGTTGCTTGTTTTCTTCTTGTAAAGTTGTTTGAGTTCCTTATATATTCTGGATATTAATCCTTTGTCAGATGTGTATTTTGCAAATATTTTCTCCCACTCTGTTGGTTGTCTTTTAACTCTGTTAATTGTTTCTTTTGCTGTGCAGAAGCTTTTTAGTTTGATATAATCCCATTTGTTTATTTTTCCTTTGGTTGCCCGTGCTTTTGGGGTCGTATTCATGAAGTCTGTGCCCAGTCCTATTTCCTGAAGTGTTTCCCCTATGTTTTCTTTAAGAAGTTTTATTGTCTCAGGGTGTATATTTAAATCCTTAATCCATTTTGAGTTGATTTTAGTATACGGTGAGAGGTATGGATCTAGTTTCATTCTCCTGCATATCGATATCCAGTTATCCCAGCACCACTTGCTGAAGAGGCAGTCCCTTCCCCAGTGAATAGGCTTGGTGCCTTTGTCAAAGATCAGATGGCAGTAAGTGTGTGGGTTGGTTTCTGGATTCTCTATTCTATTCCATTGGTCAGTGTGTCTGTTTTTATGCCAGTACCATACTGTTTTGGTTATTATAGCTTTGTAGTATAGCTTAAAGTCAGGTAGTGTTATGCCTCCAGCTTTATTTTTTTTGCTGAGCATTGCTTTGGCTATTCGTGGTCTTTTATTGTTCCATATAAATGTCTGAATAGTTTTTTCCATTTCTGAGAAAAATGTCTTTGGAATTTTGATGGGGATTGCATTGAATTTGTATATCACTTTGGGTAGTATGGACATTTTCACTATGTTGATTCTTCCAATCCAAGAGCATGGAATATCTTTCCATCTTCTTGTATCCTCTCTAATTTCTCTCAGCAGTGGTTTGTAGTTCTCATTATAGAGATTTTTCACCTCCTTGGTTAACTCAATTCCTAAGTATTGTATTTTTTTGGTGGCTATTGTAAATGGGCAGGCTTTCTTGATTTCTCCTTCTGCATGTTCACTATTGGAGAAAATAAATGCTACTGATTTTTGTGTGTTGATTTTGTATCCTGCTACTGTGCTGAAATCATTTATCAATTCCAACAGTTTTTTTGTAGAGGTTTTAGGCTGTTCGATATATAGGATCATGTCATCTGCAAACAGGGACAGTTTGACTTCATCTTTTCCAATCTGGATGCCCTTTATTTCCTTCTCTTCTCTGATTGCTCTGGCTAGTACTTCCAACACTATGTTGAATAGGAGTGGTGAGAGTGGGCATCCTTGTCTAGTGCCTGTTCTTAAAGGAAAAGCTTTCAGCTTTTCCCCATTCAGGATGATATTGGCAGTGGGTTTGTCATATATGGCTTTAATTATGTTGAGATACTTTCCCTCTATACCTAACTTATAGAGGGTCTTTGTCATGAATGAGTGCTGAACTTTATCAAATGCTTTTTCAGCATCTATAGAGATGATCATATGGTCCTTGTGTTTGAGTTTATTAATATGGTGTATCACATTTATTGATTTGCGTATGTTGAACCAACCTTGCATCCCTGGGATGAATCCCACTTGATCGTGATGAATAATTTTTCGTATGTGTTGCTGTATTCTGTTTGCTAGTATTTTAGTGAGGATTTTTGCATCTATATTCATCAAGGATATCGGCCTGTAGTTTTCTTTTTTGGTTATATCTTTACCTGGTTTTGGTATCAGGATGATGTTTGCTTCATAGAATGAGTTTGGGAGATTTGCGTCCGTTTCAATCTTTTGGAATAGTTTGTAAAGAATCGGTGTCAATTCCTCTTTGAATGTTTGGTAAAATTCTGCTGTGAATCCATCTGGTCCTGGGCTTTTCTTTGTTGGGAGCCTTCTGATAACAGCTTCAATCTCCTTTATTGTTATTGGTCTGTTCAAATTTTCTACGTCTTCACGGTTCAGTTTTGGGAGCTTGTGTGTGTCCAGAAATTTATCCATTTCCTCCAGATTTTCAAATTTGTTGGCGTATAGTTGTTTATAGTAGTCTCGAATGATTCCTTGTATTTCAGATGAATCAGTTGTAATATCGCCTTTTTCATTTCTAATTTTTGTTATTTGAGTCTTCTCTCTTCTTTTTTTTGTTAGCCATGCTAATGGTTTGTCAATTTTATTTATCTTTTCAAAAAACCAACTTTTTGATTCGTTGATCTTTTGAATTGTTTTTTGGTTTTCAATTTCATTCAGTTCTGCTCTGATCTTAATGATTTCTTTCCGTCTGCTAACTTTAGGATTGGATTGTTCTTGTTTTTCTAGTTCTTTAAGGTGAAGTGTTAGGTTGTTCACTTGCCATCTTTCCATTCTTCTGAAGTGAGCATTTAATGCAATAAATTTTCCCCTCAATACTGCTTTTGCAGTATCCCACAGGTTTTGGTATGATGTATCATTGTTTTCATTAGTTTCAATAAACTTTTTGATTTCCTGCTTGATTTCTTCTTGGACCCATATGTCATTAAGTAGAATGCTGTTTAATTTCCATGTGTTTGTATAGTTTCCAGAGTTTTGTTTGTTATTAATTTCTAGTTTTAATCCATTGTGGTCTGAGAAGATACATGGGATAATTCCAATTTTTTTGAATTTATTGAGACTTGATTTGTGACCTAATATGTGATCTATCCTGGAGAATGATCCATGTGCTGATGAGAAGAATGAATATTCTGAGGTTGTTGGGTGGAATGTTCTGTAGATATCTGCCAATTCAAATTGGTCTAGAGTCTTGTTTAGATCTTGTGTTTCTCTACTGATTCTTTGCCTAGATGATCTGTCGAATATTGACAGTGGAGTGTTCAGGTCCCCTGCTATTATGGTATTAGTGTCTATTTCCTTCTTTAGGTCTAATAGAGTTTGTTTTATAAATCTGGCTGCTCCAACATTGGGTGCGTACATATTTATGATTGTTATGTCTTCTTGATGGATCAGTCCTTTTATCATTAAGTAGTGTCCCTCATTGTCTCTTTTTATGGTTTTTAGTTTAAAGTCTATTTTGTCAGATATAAGAATAGCCACTCCAGCTCGTTTTTCTTTTCTGTTTGCATGGTAAATCTTTTTCCATCCTTTCACTCTTAGTCTGTGTGAATCTTTATGGGTGAGGTGGGTCTCTTGTAGGCAGCATATAGTTGGGTCCTGCTTTTTGATCCAGTCAGCCAGTCTGTGTCTTTTAATTGGGGAATTTAAGCCTTTAACATTAAGAGTTGTTATTGAAAGGTGTTGATTTATTCCTAGCATTTTATTGGTTGTTTGGTTGTCTTAGGTGTCTTTTGTTCCTTGCTTTCTGATTTACTGTTTGGTTTCTTTGTTTGTTGGTTCCTTAGGTTGTAGATAGTGTTTTTGTTAGCTTGTTTTCTCTTCATGAATGCCATTTTTATTGTACTAGCGGGTTTTGATTTTTCTTGGGTTTTTATGGCAGTGGTAGTTATTTTTCAGGAACCAAACCCAGTACTCCCTTGAGGATTTCTTGTAAGGGTGGTCTTGTGGTAGTGAACTCCCGCAGTTTTTGTTTGTCTGAGAAATATACTATTTGCCCCTCATTTCGGAAGGATAGCCTTGCAGGGTAGAGTATTCTTGGCTGGCAATCTTTGTCTTTTAGTATTTTGAAAATACCATCCCATTCCTTTCTAGCTTTTAGGGTTTGTGATGAAAAGTCTGATGTTAACCTGATTGGGGCTCCCTTATAGGTGATTTGACGCTTCTCTCTTGCAGCTTTTAAGATTCTCTCTTTGTCTCTGAGTTTTGCCAATTTGACTATGACATGTCTTGGAGAAGGCTTTTTTGGGTTGAATACGTTTGGAGATCGTTGAGCTTCCTGGATCTGAAGATCAGTGATTTTTCCTATACCTGGGAAGTTTTCTGCCACTATTTTGTTGAATATGTTTTCAATGGAATCTCCATTTTCCTCCCCTTCTGGAATACCCATGACTCGGATATTTGAGCGCTTGAGGTTGTCTGATATCTCTCTCAGATTTTCTTCCATGTCCTTGATTCTTTTTTCTTTCTTTTTGTCTGCTTGTGTTATTTCAAACAGCCCATCTTCAAGTTCAGAGGTTCTCTCTTCAACTTCGACAAGCCTGCTGGTTAAACTCTCCGTTGTGTTTTTTATTTCGCTGAATAACTTCTTCAGTTCAGCAAGTTCTGCTACATTTTTTTTCAGGAAATTGATTTCCTTGTATATTTCCTCTTTCAGATCCTGTATACTTTTCCTCATTTCATCATGATGTCTAGCTGAGTTTTCTTGTATCTCATTCAGTTTCCTTAGAATTATCAGAGATAATTTTAGATGAGAGATCATCAATCCTTGTGAATATTTTTATCAATACTTTACTATTGGCTTTACCTTTCTCTATAAACAGGCATGAAAACTGGCATACAAACAAATGAGCAGTTGATTAGATGAATATTGAAATACCTCACAGTTTTAGCAAGCACCTCCTTTATTGTCACTTCATTTGTGTTATTTTTTAACTTAATATTAAAATTAAATGTCTATATTATTTACTGATTTGTATTTCTTTTCTGGTCGTTTACTATCTTCATTTGTTGTCAAGTTAAGCTCATTTTATTAAATTCTCTGAGATTCTTATTTTTACTTCCCAGCCATTGGGGAATACAAGTAGAGGTTTTAATATTTGAATATTTATTAACAGATCTATATATATTAGATTATAAAGTATAATTAGGAGCCTTTATCTATCCTCATTTAATTTGATCATAGTTTACCCATAATCAAAAGTGCCCATACATCAGAATTTTGCTTGGGATAGGGCCCAGTTTACTCCTAGTTCTGGTACTACATTTACCAACACTCCTCTTTCACCGTCAAATATTGGGACTTGGTCAATAAATTTTATGGTCACCCTACCTATAATCTCTTTGATAATATTTTTCTTCCAAACACAACATACAATAGAATAAATAAGACAGTCTTCCAACTCTGATAACCCATCTTTGAAAAGGAATTTAAGAAGATATAGGCATCAGCATGGACATATTAGAAATCATTATTCCTGAAATTTCTATGGCTAAGGAAATGTTTTAGATTGGGAATTTTTAATTTCTGTCTTAAGTTTCTCCTTGACATCTTCTCATTTTCTCATGATCTTATCTCTTTCTACCCAGCACAAACACAGAGTTTCCACAATAAAAGGGAAGCCTCTGAAAGGCTCTGAAACAGTTGCTACCAATAGTAAAGATTCATATTGCCTGTCATTTACTTTTCACTATTTCAACATAAATAGTGAGATACATAGGTATCTACTTGAACTGGAATCTGTAGCCTAAGAGCAGATACATAATATTTTAGTTATCAGCATTAACAACCCATAATCCAGGAGTGTTAGCTAGTATTTTAATGATCTTTATTAAAAAAAAAAATTTATCATCCAAAAGAATATTCAACCTTTAACTGTCACTGTCTAAAGTTTCACTATAAGCTTTGTTAGATATAATAAAATATGATAGAAAAAAGTTGGTGAAATGTGTGACAATATGTGGGGTTTTCTAGATATATTGTCTCTACACCTCAAAGTTTACCTGAATGTAATCAAATGAAATCATGAGTTAGTGCCCTTCCAAGTGATTCTCTAGGCTAGGTGTCTGGGGCTCAGTCTTTCTGTATCCCATCCCTTCCTTGAGGATTTTATCACGTGGAAGGACTAGCTGTTTAGCTGAATCTGAAATTAGACTGTTATCTCATTTGCCTGAAGTATACCTTGCATGCATTGAGATCACAAGAAGAGTTTGAATAATTATTATTCTGCCTGTTTATGAATAAATAGTTATAACAAAATCCAGTTACTTTAATTAAAACATAAGTCCCGGCAACAAGGTTGTTGGTGAAGAAACACATATTCCTCACCTACTTTTAATCATTAAAAGTATTAATGACCTAGCATTATGAATAACCAAATCGAATTAGGATGGGAACACACAAATATACAGTCACTGTTTATTTCCATGGTCAATGGAACAATGACTTCCCTTCTTTCAAGAGTCATGCCTCTTATCTCTGGGTAAGACTTGCATGCCATGGCAATTTGCACAGGGTTTCAAGTCAGCTGCCCATTTATTCTTTACCTATGCTTTCACATACTAGCATTCAAATGCTAAAGCAGTGAATTGTCCAATCCTACAGTAGCAAAGAGAAAAGCAAGCAGGCTAACTGTAATAAAATTGAATAATCAGCTCCTAGATAATCAGGTTACTATACACAGATTTCATTTTGAACTGGTACTGTTTCTCCTAATTTCCTCGTTAGTACAAATTTTGTCAAGGCCTTTCATTCTCTGACCTTTCAAAATCTACTTTATACTCAAATGTTTCTTCCTCTCCTTGAAACTTCGTTTAAATGAGTTGCCTGGCAGATCATTTAGCACGTTTCGACTGCTTTGTGAACCTCTCAAGGGGAGAGTTTACCTCACGCTGATTCAGTTATTTTATTATCAACTCAGTCTCCAGCAATTCCTATTCTGAAATGAGGAAGGAACTACTGTACTATGATTCCCTTTCTATTCAAAGATTCTCACTGGATTCACATTGAAAGAAGTTAGACAAACCTCCATTTGTGCATTTTCATGGAAACAAAGTAATGCCCACTGCTAATACAGTTGTTTCTAAGCCATAATTAACTGTGAGCACAAAAGTGTAGATATCAAAGTTCCTTAATCCAATGTAAGTATTTCACTGAAGCAAAGTGCTACAGAGTATAGCAATTATTCCATTGGGTACCTAGATCCACTCATAACAGCCAGAAGGATATTGCTAGCGGTTAGGGCATACCATTAATAATGAAACTAATTTCCACTCTGTGGATCTATGTGGATGGATGGTAGGCTGAGTGTCCAGATGCATCTGTCTTCTCAAGCTCCGACTCTCCAGTCTACCTCATGTGAAAAGAACTTGCTGTGTTGTATGTGACCATTCATGTCTATGTTTTAATTGTTGATATATGTGCACTCTGAAAAACCTCTATATTAGTCATGAATCATGTCAGAAACATTCAGCTTAGAAACTTCATGGGTAAATGGTAAAGGTTTTATTCCATTTCTGTGTATATTGTTAGAAATGGTAGGTATATAAGAATTGCATTCAAATTGTGTCTTACATAAAGATATCTATCATAATATTTTTGTAGTTTAGGGAGATGGAGCTTTTAATTTTTAGAACAGTGAAGATTTAGATTTTTTCTCTACATTAAAAAAATAATTGCTCAAGGTGAAATTTACATAACATAAAATTAAACATTTTAAAATGAACAAGTCTGTGGCATTTAGCACATTCATAATGTGCAAACACCACCTATATCTAGTTTCAAGATATTTTGATCACTTAAAAAAACAAAACAAACAACAAAAAAAACCCTCCTTATTTATTAAGTAGTTTCTACCCATTCCCCTCTCCTCCCAGCCCCTGGTAACTCCCAATTTCCATTTTTTCTATATGAATTTATCTATTCTGGATATTTCATATTAGTCAAATCATACAATATATAGCCTTTTGTTTCTGTCTTCTATCATATAAAATAATATTTTGGAGGTTCATCTATGTCTAGCATGTGTCAATACTTCATTCATGTAGAGCTAGGCTAGGGTCTGGAGCTCACGGACCCCTCGAGCCCATTCACAAACCCTTCTCATGCAGGTCTATGAGCTAGGTAACCAGCAAAAAGGTCCTTGGAGCTTTGGTTGAAGAAGGAATAGTCTTTATTCAGCACGCACAATACTAAGAGTTGGGCGGTACAAAGGAGAAACTCAACTGCAGCTGGCAAAGTCCAAAGAAAAACAGAAACTGAGCAGCTGCCAGCAGAGTAAACATGTTCTATTGTTAGACAGGAGCTCTCTGCTGCCAGGCTGCTTCACAAACTCAAGAACACACAAAAGCAATAACTAGAAAGATACATGGGTGCACATGCACATCAACTCCACCCACACACAACTCGTTTACAAGAAATGTAGAGGGAGCCTGACTAAATTATCCTATTTTCCCCATAATTCATTTTTATAATTGAGTAATATTCCATTGTATGTATATACCGCAATTTATTTATACATTTCATAGACATTTAACCTGTTTCCATCTTCTGGCTACTGTGAATTGTGTAGCTATAAATATGAATGTAGATGTAATTGTTTGAATAATTTTTTTTTTCAGTTATTTGGGGTGTATACCTAAGAATGAAATTGCTAGGTCATAGGGTAATTAATTCCACGTTTAACTTTTTGGGAAACTTCCGAACTTTTTTCTTTAGCAACTAAATCATTTTACATTCCCACCAGCATGTACAAAGGTTGCAATTCTTCACATCCCCATCAACATTTATTTTATTGTATTGTATTCTATTTCTATTAGATCCATCCTAGTGGATAAGAATTAGTGTGTCAGTGGGGTTTTGATTGGCATTTCTATTCCCAGTTTTCTGAGTACTTTTATCTTGAACAGGTGTTGGAACTTGTCAAATGCTCTTTCTGCATCAATTGAAATGACCATGTAGATTTTTCCTTCTTTTCATTAATTCATCATATTAAATTGATTAATTTTCTTATGTTGAACCACCTTTGCATTCCTGGAGCAAATCCCACTTAGTCATAGTGTATAATACTTTTAATATGCAGTTGGATTCATTTTCCTAGTAGACTGTTGAGGATTTTATCATCTATATTTACAAAGGATAATTGTGATTTCCTTGTGTTGCCTTTACCTGACTTTGGTATCATGTAATGTAATCCTCATGGAATGAGTTAAATGTCATGCCTCCTCTTATTCTTTGGAAGAGTTCGAGGTGGATGATTGTTAATTATTCTTTAAAGGTTTTGTAGAATTGACTAGTGAAGCTATCTGGTTCTGGGCTTTTGTTATTGATGTTGTTGTGAGGTTTTTAAGTTACTGATTCAATGTCTTTATTTCTGTTTTCAATTTTAGATTTATTTTGAGTCAGTTTTGGTAATTTTTGTGTTTCTAGGAATTTTTCAATTTCATGTAAGTTATTTATGTTATTTATTGGCAAACAGTTGTTTGTAGTATTGTCTCGTAAGCCTTTTTATTTCCGTAAGGTTTACAGCAATATCTGCACTTATATTTCTAATTTTAATTTTTTGTCTTATCTCTTCTTCCTCTGTCAGTTTTGCTAGAAGTTTGCTAATTTAGTTAATATTTTCAAAGAAGCAATGTTTTGTTTTATTGAATTTCTCTATTTTATTATCTCCACTGAAATCTATATATAATTTTCTTCCTGTTGCTACCTTTGTTTGTTGTTTGCACTTCTTTCTAGTTCCTAGAGGAGTGAAGTTAGATTGTCAATAAAAGATCTTTCTTTTTTTGTAATATTGGCAAATACTGCAATAAAATTCTCTCTTAGCACTGCTTTTACTATATCTCATAAGTTTGGGGATTTTGTGCTTTCTTATTCATTTTTCTCAGAGAATTTTGTAATTTCTCTTGCAATTTATTTTTGATCCATTGGTTGGTATGTTATTTAACTTTCATTTATTTGTAAATTTTAGTTTCCTTTCTCTCATTGATTTCCACTTTCTTTCTGGTGTAGTTGGAAAAGATACTTTCTTTGTCTGATTTCAATCTTTTTAAATTTATTGAGACTTATTTTTTGGCCAAAGGTATGGTCTACCCTGAAGAATGTTTCATGTGCTCTTGAAAAGAATGTGTATTCTACTGTTGTTGGGTAGATTATTTTTGTATATGTTAATTCTACTTGGTTTAAAGGGCTACTCAAGTCCTTCATTTCATTATTGATCTTTTGTCTATATGTCCTATCTATTAATGGAAGTGCATGATTGAAGTCTCCAACTATTATTGTGGAACTATATTTCTCTCTTCAAATCTGTCAATGTTTGTGTCATACATTGTGGGGCTTTGTTATATGGTGTGTATATTTATAATCAGTATATGTTCTAGATGAGTTAACCCTTTACCAATATATAATATCCATCTTTGTCTTATAAAAGGTTTTATCTTAAAGTCTATTTCATCTGATATTACTATAACTACCTCAAATCTCTTTTGATTAATATTTCCATGAAATATATTTTTCCTTCCTTTCACTTTCATCCTATATGTGTCTTTGTATCAAAAGTGAATCTCTTGGATATACAGCATGTACTTGGATTATGTTTTTTATCCACTCTGCTGATTTCTTTATTTTGGTGATTTCAGTAAATTTACATTTAAATTAATTTCTGATTACAAAAGGCTTAACTTCTTTCATTTTGTTACTTGTGTTCTGTATGTCTTAGATCTTTTTGTCTTTAATTTCCTCCATTACTGCTTTTGAATTTAGTTGGTTTATGTAATGTACCTTTTTTATTCCCATTTCATTTTTTGTGTATACCATTTAGTTATTTTCATAGTGATTACTTTCATGATGAAAATATCATAAACATGTAACAATCTAGTTTGAATTAATACCAACTTAGCTTAACAGCATAGAAAAATATCTGCTCTGCCCCCCATATTTTTGTCATCACAAATTACATCATTATAAATTGTGTGTTCAATAACATATTTATAATTATTTTTTATGCATTTGTCTTTTAAATTATGCAGGAAATAAAATATGTAGTTAGAAACCAAAAGTACAACTTTTGGTTTTTATATTTATTTTTGCAGTTACTTTTACCAAAGATCTTCATTTATTTGTACAGCTTTGAGTTACTATCTAGTGTTTTCAATATTTTGATTGGAAGGAATTCCCTTAGCATTTCTTTTAGGGCAAGTATACTGCTAACAAACTCTGTCAGTTTTTGTTTACCTGCAAATGTCTTCAGTTCTTCTTCATTTATATCAGATATAGAATTTCTGTTAGTATTTTTTCTTAGTACTTTAAATATTTCAGCATACTATCTTTTATCTTCCATGATTTCTGATGAAAAATCAGCTATTGTTTCAAGGATCCCTTACACAATGTGAGACAATTTTTTTTTAACTGCTTTCAAGATTCTCTCTTCGTCTCTGTCTTTCAACAGTTAGACAACATATTTTGATGTGGATTCCTTTGAGTTCATGCTGCTTAAAAATTGTTGAACTTCTTTGATATGTAGATTCAAGTCTTTTATGAAATTTGGAAAAATTTTGGCCATTATTTGTTTAGATGTTATTTCTCCCTTTCTCAGTCTTTTCTCCTTCTGGAACTCCCCATATAAGTATATTGTTCCATTTGATGGCATTTCACTGGTTCTTTAGCCTCTGTTCATTTTTCTTCTTTCTTTCTATCTATCTATCTATCTATCTATCTATCTATCTATCTATCTATCTATCTATCTATTTATTTATTTATTTATGCTGATTCTCACACTTGATTATTTCAATAGTTTAATCTTGAAGTTTGGTTATTCTTCCTTCTGCTTGCTCAAATCTGATGTTGAATTCCTATGGTAAATTGTTCATTTCAGTTATAGCAATTTTCAGCTGCAGAAATTTTATTTGGTTCTTTTTTATAATTTTTCCTCTTATTGATATTTTTATTTCATTCATACATTGTTTTAATGGTTACTTTTAGTTCTTGTACATGGTTTTCTTTAGTTGTTTGAACACATTTAAGAAGGATCATTTAAGGTCTTTATCTTGCAAGTTCAATGTCGGAGCTTCCTCAGAGATGGTTTCTGTCATTTTTTTTTCTTTAAATGGGTTATCCTAATTGTTTATACATTTAATTGTTAAGAGAATGAACTCTGTTGCCACACTTCTGGTGTTGAAATTCTGACTTTTCCACTCACCAATTTTGTGACATTTAGAAACAGTCTATGCTTCAGTTCTCTCTGCTATAAATGGTGTAATAGTAGTGCCAACCTTATAAATTTTTCAAGAGGATTAAATGAGTTTGTATACATTAGAGGCAATGTAAATGATATGTATATTAAAAATAATGCTAAATATGTAATATAATAATATCACCATCGCAATCATCAATATCATCATCACCACCACCACCCCAAACACCATTGTTGTTATCATTTTGGGAACTCCTTGAAGACAATTACTATTTTTTTCATCCCTGTATATTTGGAAGCAAGCCAAAAGTAATGCATTAAATAGCTTCTCAATAAATATTTTGAAAGTGCTAAGTAATTGAAGTTTACCGCCTAAAATCTGACCCTTTAACTTGTAACCTGAATCAGTTAATGATACAACTGACAATCCTTCCCATTTAATATTTGCAAAAACATGGAAGAAGGCATTAACTGTCCAACTAACAGTATAATTTAATCAGCCACAACTCCTGAGATTCCAACCTTAGTTTTCCCTCAAAACTATCCTATGACTCTTGTCTTGAGTTGAGAGAGTATCATTTCTAGGACCAAAGAGTGCCTCCTTATGTGAACCTTTGCACAGTCTACTGTGTTTTGCTGTCTCTTCAGTCTCCTTCAAATTTTCATGTCTTCCACACATCTACAAACCTGATCCAAAATCCTCCCAGCCTGAGGAAGCTATGTGTCTTTCCTGTGCATTCCTTTGGCTTCCTTTGTGTTTTATTCCATTTATTGCACTGTATGAGTTTATTTGTGTGTATTTCACTAGACTGTGAACTCCTTGATAACAAAATAAAGGTAGATGATAGATAGATAGATAGATAGATAGGTAGATAGATAGATAGATAGATAGATCTTGAAATATGTCATTCATCTCTATTTTTCCAGAATTTATCATTTGTTTTACTTAACGTAGATGCAAAATACATGTTCATTGAGTTAAACTGTTAAGAAGTGACCTAATACTATCATAGAACTTAAAACACCATGTTCTACAAGAGAGCATTTGTCTACTCATTTTCGTTTTCCAGTTTCTAAGGAAAGTAGAAAACAGCTACTTATCTCAGTGCACTACATTATGTTGAACTATTATTGTCTTAGCTTTTTGATTCAGTGTACAATTTTCATAAAGTTAGCAATAAAATTTAATAAATATGATGTATTTAGTTTTTTTGAAAACAAATTAGTGTTCCTTTAAATACTATTTTATTCCAATGGAATATTGCCTGCTAGATAGTTTTTTGAGATACTTATTCATATAGGATATATCTCTCCTGAGAATAGCAAGCACAGTTCACAGCATTATAGAATACATTTATAAACTTTATAACTGCATTTTAAATACTATCTTGTAATCTTAACATCTTTATGTTATATTGAACTAATAGAAAGAAAAGAGGCAGTACACTTCTGAGCAATTCTAACGTTTTCTTATATTCTTTGAGCTAAAAAAATAAATTTAACCTCTAGGATTCTGGGATGCTATTCTTAAGTAGTTAACTAGGTGTATTATAATACAAAATTTTAAGCTTAAAATCCAGTGCACAGAAGCATTTTTAAAGCACTTGTTTTAGTTAGCCATAAGAAATTGTATTTCATTACAAGAAAATGATACTTTATTTCTTTCCCTCTTTTTTTAGAAATAATAAATCCAGTTCTAAAAAATAGATTCAATCTATTTTTTTCCTAACAACATTCTTCCTATTTGTTTAAATATAGCCCTGAATTCTAATTAAAGGTTAGTTATTTTTAAATCACAGCTCATTCAAGGCTACCATTTGAATGCTAGAAATATAAATTTTTAGCATAAGAACATAACATTCTTTACATACCAAAAAGGAAAAAAAAAAGATTTTTTCTTTATTGAGTAAGGTCTAAATGTTCATTACACTTAATAATATCTATTTTTAAAAGGTACTGACAAAAATATTTTAAAAGAATTTAAATTTATTTATTTAATTCTGACTAGTCAATTTTTTATTGATCTTTTGTTCACATTTGCTTTTTTTTTTAAAGCAAGTACTTGTCATCTTAGGCAAGCATAAATTTAAAGACAAAACCATAATTACTTCATTTATTAATTTGTAGGTTTGGTTGAAGAAAAAGAACATGTTGGAAGAGAGTGACTTAAGATGCTCCCATCATCATTTCTACCATCCAGAAATATTTTCTGAAACTTCTGAATAAAGATAGAGGAGGTTACCCCACTCTCACCTTTGATATCTGAAAACTTTATATTAAAAACAAAAAATGCTGAAGAAAATTTACTTCGATATATAACCATAATTGGAAAAAAAAAAAAAAAAAGGAAAAGGAAAGAAACTGTAAAGAATCTCCCAAGGGTCTTTCAATATGAAAAAATCTGAACCAAAAGAAGGTAGATATTCAGAACATGCACATACCTCCTTGGGTCTTAGGAAGGATACAAAATTTTTTCAAGTTTCTGATTTATGAAACGTCCATTGACCAATTCTTTTGAGAAATTTAATCTACAGACTTGAGTGAACAACTGGAAAATAGGAAATCTTATTTGGACCATGACCCACATCACAACAGGTAGAGAAATTAAAGTTAAAAGAAGACTTACATAAATGTGCCATTTTCATGTGACCTACCTTTGACACATGAAGGAAATCATGAAATGTAAACTGTGTCTCAAGATGGCATTAGTACAAACAAGCCTTTACATGACCAATAAACAAAGCTGTACAATGGTGTATAGCCTAAAAACCCAGGTCAACATAATATGAGAACTGTTAGAAAGATTTTAAGATGACAGACTAGGACTGAGAATGTTGGCTGCCCCTGTCATCTCATTGAACGCTCTCCACACTATCAAATCAAAACAAATAAGAAAAAGACAGAAAAAAACAAGACAGAAAAAATTTCACTCAGAACAGAGTAACTACCAGTGAATTGGCAGAGGACCTTTGGAATAAAAAGGTTTTTAAGTTCCTTATACCCTGAATTAGAGGGGAAAATGTATGATTTAAAATCCAAGTATTAGTAGAAATAGTGTTTTCTATTTTAGTTTAGTTTTAATTAATATTATTGTATGTAACCTTGAAAGTATACAGGGAAGGGGTTACAAAAGATATCTGAACTCCAGCATTTTAAAAAAATTTTATCCTCTCAGGATCTTTTACCACTATCAAAGTCAAGCCAAATTAAAGTTAATTTTTTAAATAAAAATGAATCCATTTTATTAAAATAATTTATATTTATCTCTTTCTATTTGTATATATGAAAAAGTAAATTTTGCAGATTACATTCAGTAGCTTTGTTAATGACTATTTAATGGAGGTAACATGTGGAGTGATTTTGAAATATTCTTATACATTCTCTACTATAATCTGATAATGAAAAAAACTGCAGTGAAGCTTTTCGTTAGTTTTAAATTTGATAAAGCCATTTTATTCTCCCCCCATACTGTGTTTATTTTTGACAATTTTCCAGTCCTTCTCACATTCAACACCCTAATCCTATCTTCATGCTTCTCACAGATTTTACTGATGCTCTAAAGTGCTTCCCAATCCTACCAAGTTGCTTTTTCTCATATTTCCTCAGCTCCCTGTACCCCGTCACATCATCCAAGTTTTATGCCCTCTGACGCAACATTAAAAAGTCAAGAAAAATAAAAGTAAAGACTATGCAGAATTCCAAAAGATACCCACTGTAGCCAAGAAAGTGATTAGGGGGCACAGGGAAAAAAAACTCTTCCCCCTGGAGGAAGAACGATACACTTGTGAGTGCATACCCTTGAGACATAAACCCCGCTGTGCATTCCAAAGACTGAACCTTAAGAAGAAGACTAGAGAACACCATGTCCACAGACTACTACCATGTTAATAAGCATCCAGTAATAATAATAGTGGCTGGTAGCTCAAAAACTAAAAGAAATGGCTAAAAGAAAAGCTCCAGAGGTAAGCTGTCTTTAACCCCAGAGATAAAAGGAAGTTTACTACAGGCATTTGAAGTCTCTGGTGTTCCGGGCCGGCCCGTGGCTCACTCGGGAGAGTGCGGTGCTGATAACACCAAGACCACGGGTTCGGATCCTATATAGGGATGGCTGGTTGGCTCACTAGCTGAGCGTGGTGTTGACAGCACCAAGCCAATGGTTGAGATCCCCTTACTGGTCATCTTTAAAAAAAAAAAAAAAAAAAATTCTGAAGTCTCTGGTGTTCAAAGTTAAAGAAATACAACTTACCAAATTTGAATCATGAACTAGAAAAGCTAAGCAGACCAATAACGAGAAATGAAATTAAAGCCGTAATATAATAAGTCTTCCAGCAAAGAAAAACCCATGACCAGATTGTTTCACTGCTGAATTCTAGAGAAAAATGAATATCAATTCATCTCATACTCTTCCAAAAACAAAGAGGAGGAAATACATCCAAACTCATTCTTTGAGGCCAACATTGCCCTAACAAAACTGGAAAAAGACACAACAACGAAAAAGAAAACTAAAGACCAATATCCCTACTGAACACAGAAGTGAAGAAGATCCTCAATGAAATACCAGCAAACAAAATCAACAATACATTAAAGAGATCATTCATTTTGAACAATTTGATTCATCCCAGGGATGCAAGGGGTGGTTCAACATACACAAATCTATAAAGTTGATACATCACATCAAAAGAATGAATGAAAAAAAAACCCACATGATCATCTCAATAGATGAGAAAAAGCATTTGATAAAATTCAGCACCCTTCATGATAAGAAAAAAAACCTTAACAAATTAGGTATAGAAGGAATGTACCTTAACATAATAAAGGCCACATTTGACAGACCCACAGCTAAATGGATAAAAAATTGGAGGCTTTTCTTGTAAGATCTGGAACAAGACAAGGATGCCCACTTTCCCTGATCCCATTCAACAAAGTACTGGAAGTTCTAGCCTGTGGAGGGTTAGAAATTTTGATTCTCATTTGATTTTAGAATAGGGTTTTTAGGTAAATGCATGTATGGGGCAAAAGCCGTTGGGTAGGAAACTACAGTTTACAGATAGAGGGCAACAGCCCATTTAATTAATTTTAATTAAATAATGTTGATTTTTATCTGATTCTTAGAATAGGGTTTTTAGGTAAATATACATATGGGGCAAAAGCCTTTGGGCAGGAGACCACAGTTTACAGCCAGCATGTGACAGATCATCTAATTAACTTTAAATACTACTTAGGTATGGGATTGTATAATTTAATACAATTATTTAATACATTAATAATTTTAAAGATAACAGGTGGTTGTTATACCAATCCTGTTAGGAGATTTTAAGAATTTCTAAAGGGAAAGATGTGAAAAAAATGTTTGCTAGGGGCAAGCTGTTTGTTGGTTAAAACTTTAAAAATAATTATACTTAGATTTTATCATAAGAATGTAATGTTTGCTTAAGGAGAGGTTATACTTTAAATAATAAGCCCATTTTAACCAACTTAGCTTTTCACAAATTGTACTTTGGAATGTTACATTGTTAATTTTACTAATGTTACCAGTTTTCATTGTTTAAGCTATACTTAGCTATAGATAACTTTTGTGTTCTTTTGTAATAATTAAATCAACTAAATTTTCTTGTAAAACTTCCTTGTTTTTACAATAAAAAAACAAAAGCTAACTTTAAATCAGGGCTGCACCCAGTTTTCTCCTTCTAACAGAGGAGTTGCTGGGGTACAGTCCCTTTGGGGCTCTCATCACATTCATGGTACTTTGAGTTATAAACTTCCTTGTCTTTACAATAAAAAACAAAAGCTAACTTTAAATCAGGGCTACACCCAGTTTTCTCCTTCTAAATAGGAGTTGCTGTGTGATGGTCCCTTTCGGCTTCTCATCACATTCATAGTGCTTTAAGTAATCCTTTTTTATGTCTCCATTACACGGAGAGAGGTGTAACACTAGTCAGTGCAATAAGGAAAGAGAAAGCCCTATTTGAGGATGACATGATCATTTATGAAGAAAACCCTAAAGACTCCACTAAAAAATTACTAGAACTAATAAGTGAATTCAGTATAGTGGCAGAAAACAAAACCAACACACAAAAAAATCTATAGCCTTCTTATATGACAATAACAAAACAGCTGAACAAGAAATCAAGAAAGTGTTATGCCTCTGGCTTTATTTTATTTATTTATTTATTTATTTATTTATTTATTTATTTATTTGCTCAGGATTGATTTGGCTATTCAGGGTCTTTTCTTGTTCCATATGAAGGGTAAGATTGTTTTTTCCATTTCTGTGAAGAATGCCATTGGTATTTTGATGGGGATTGCATTGAATCTGTAGATTACTTTGGGTAGTATAGACATTTTCACAATGTTAATTCTTCCAGTCCAAGAGCGTGGAATATCTTTCCATCTTTCTGTGTCTAATTTCTTTCAGAAGTGGTTTGTAGTTTTCATTGTAGAAAACTTTCACCTCTTTGGTTAAATTGATCCCTAGGTATTTTATTTTTTTGTGTGTTGCAATTGTAAATGGGCTTACTTTATTTATTTCTCTTTTTGTTAGTTCATTATTAGAGTATATAAATGCAACTGATTTGGGGGCATAATCCCATTTATAATAGCTACCAAAAATGAAATACCTAGGTGTAAATTTAACCAAGAAGGTAAAAGAACTCTACAATGAAAACTATAAAACATTGGTGGAAAAAATTGAAAAGGACAAAAATAAATGGAAAGGTATGTTTTGTTCATGGGTTAGAAGAATTAACCTTATCAAAATGTACATATTACCCAAAGCAATCTACACATTCAACACAATCCCTATTAAAATACCAAAGACATTCTTCACAGAAATAGAAAAAAACAGTCTTAAAATTTGTATGGAACTACAAAAGACCCTGTATAGCTAAAGCAATCTCGGACAAGGAGAATTAAGTTAGAGGCATTACAATTCTTAACTTCAAAATGGACTATAATGCTATGCTATAGTACATGAAACAGCATGGTATTGGCATAAAAACAGATACATAGAGAGCCTGGAAATAAACACATACACTTAAAACCAACTGATTTTCCACAAAGGTGGCAAGAATATACAGTGAGAAAAGGAGAGCCTCTTCAAGAAATGGTGCTGGAAAAACAGGATATTCAAAGGCTTAAGATTGAAACTAGACCCTTATCTTTCAGCATACACAAAAATCAACTTGACATGGATCAAAGATCTAATGGAAACAGAAAGAGATAAAAGGGAGCAAAAGAAAAAAAAATAGAATATCTGAGAACTACAGAACAATATAAAATCATGTACATGAATGTAATTGAAATACCAGTTGGAAAAGAGAGAGTAAGATAGAAAAATCTTTGTTGTAAAAAATATTTGAGTTTATTCACTGTGGGGAGCTTTCCCGAGCCTTGGGAGACTGGTTTGATCTGAATCCCAGGCTTTTCCTGTCCCTTGCTGCTATCTGTGATTAATAAATTTGTTTCCCTTAAATTGTGTGAGTGTTCTGTCTCATCAGACTAGTGCAAGTAACCAAAATTAAACACCAAGATACAATGGGTAGAAGTGGTAACAAATGAATAGTGAAATTGTTTCACAAGAAAGGAAGTCATATGTGGCAGAATCTTTGTCCTACATAAAGAAAGGAAGAATGTTAAGGAAAGGAATAAATGAATGTAATATATAATATTTTATTTTCTTCTTATTAATTGTTCTAAAAGAACTGAATAATTAAAAATAATAGTAGCACTATATTGGATGTTCATAAGCTGTAAAAATAAAATAAATGACAATAGCAAAAACAGGAGGGAGAAATTGGAACCATTATAGTGTAAGCTATACACACTACATGTAAAATGTTATAGCATTACTTGAAAATGTATTCAGATTATTTAAAAATTTATATTGTAATTTAAGGGAAGCTACTTCTAGACTTAAAAAAAAAAAGAATGAAAAATCATGAGAGTAGATGAAATTGAGTCACAAAAATACTGACTTAAAGCCAGAGAAGACAAAACATTAAAAAAAAAAGACAGAGGAAATGCACAAACAGAAAACACTTAGAAAGATGGTGACTTTAGTTACACTATATCAATAGTTACCTTAAATATCAACGGTCTAAACACACTAATTAAAAGACAGATTTTTAGATTGGACTGAAATCAATTCTGAACCCTACAATGTCTACAAGAAACTCACTTTAAATATTAAGACTCATACAATTAAAACAATAAAGGGATGATGAAAAGTATACCATGCAAATACTATCAAATGTAATCTGATGTACCTATATTAATTTCAGACAAGCCAGACTTTGGAACAAGGAACATTACATAACAAAAAGTTTTGTGTTGTTCAGGAACATGTAATGATCTAAACACACACTACATTAAAGAAATTATTATATTATATAAAGTAAATATTTTTCAGGAGTAAAGCATAATTTTATAATAGTTATAAAATATGCCTATGGAAGATACATTGATTGATGGATTTTCTAAGTCAATATTGTTGAGATAATTTTATAGACTTGGAAATATCACCAAGCATCCAGAAAATGTATAGTAGAGTATAGGAGAGAAGAAGGAACTTATACAATGAAAGATAACTTACTGGACATAATAATAAAAGTGTGTCAAGGTTCTCTAGGAGTATATTTATATCATAATACATTATTGTTAAATTTTCTTCCAGGTGGTGTCATATCTATTCTGATACTTTGAATCTAATTTTCTAAAAACAATAGAAAAAAATGTTGAAAAATACATTCTAAATACATTCTACATTCTATATGGTTGTCTACTGTAGGCCCTCACTGTATAGAAATGTACTCATATATTTGGCCTAAGAACTTCCAAAATGAAGAGTCTATCTTAGGTGATATCTTATTCATTTATGGTAGGGTAGATTGTCTTTGTCTCGAATTGAGCCACAAGTACAGGTCACTCTGTTTCTCATGCCAAAGTAATAACAGAGAGAACAAGTGCTTTCTAAAAGAGAAATCAGTTTGAGCAGATGTCAGGGTCAAAATAAATGTGTTTTTATTGATTCATTTTGTAGACAGAAATTTTTTTGATGCTACACATAGGACACATATAATTTCTATTAAATAGAATATTATAGTTTAAAATAGAAATAACCATCTAATATTCTAGCATCTTTTCAAATATTATATTCCATAGAAAAAATTAATATTTTTGTTCCATAGAACTAAAAAAATATTAGATACAAATGGGTACTTAATATTTAATTTGTAAGATAAATTCTTGTATTGACTACTGGTATTTAGGTACGAAATAGGAATTGCATAGTTTTCAATCGCTGTATCATTTGGCACTAACTATTTTCACCATTTTGCATTTTCAAATAATATCTTCATTGACAGCATGACAAATCAAATTCAATTCAGTTAAATTTTATTTTAATATTCATTGATCTCCTAATAAGTGTTAATCTTTGAAAATTCATTCTATGTACTACAAATTTTTCCTGGGTATCATAGGTAGCCTCTAACATGGCCTTCAATCACGGCCCCACCTGATGTTTATGACCTTGTGCAATCCCCTCTCTTTCAATGTGGGCTGAATCTTGTGACTTACTTCTAAGGAAGAGGGTACCACAGAAGTGATAGGATGTCACTTTTGACATTAAGTTAACAAAACAAATTTAGCTTCTGTCTTTGGTCCTTTCTCATGCCCTTTTACTGGCTAATTCTGAAAGAAGTCAGCTGCCACGTTGGAAGCCTCTCAATTGAGAGACCCAAGTCTCAACAAATAGGCAGTGAGGAACTAAGCCCCTAATCTCAATAGTTTTTTAGGAACTTAATCTTTAAAACAACCACAACTGAATTTGGAAGAAGATTGTCTGCCAGTTGAATCTTCAGATGAGACTGCAGCCCTGGTTAAAAGCTTGAATGCAAAGTCATGAGAGACCTGTAGCCTGAGGCACCCAGCTAAGTCCAGACCCACAAAAACTGTGAGACAATAAATGTTTTAAGTGACTCTATTTTTGTTTCTATTGCGATGCAGCAGTAGATAGCTAATATAATGGAATACATAATTTAGAAGGGCAATTAAACATTAAGCAAACAATTATTGGTGAAAGGCCAATAATTTTACCTACCATGGCCAGTCATGGAAAGTAACTGGTCTTTAACTTGGATTTTGTAATAATTTGGTAATTTTGGTATGATACCACAACTGTGATTTAATAAAATTGGGACCTAATGATTAACATAATGGGACAAAGTAGATGCAATAATTCTTTTTGTTTTTGAAGTTCATGGAGCACAAATGACAGACATAGAGAAAAAGTGAAAATTAAAATTCTCAGTGGTGATTATAACTTGAAAATTTTTGCATATAAAGTCACCATTGGACCCCAGGGTCATTCCCAGGAAGCTTACAGTCTCATGATTACCTCCAGCTTGGTGTCCTTTTTCAGGATCAACATGAATTGCAAACTCTACTTCCAATCACACAATGAACAGAGTAAAATAAATTATAAAACATAAAATTTTATAAATTATAAAATCTATTCACACAATTTACTGGGTAAAATAAATTATAGTAAAAACTGTCAGAATGAGAAAATAAAATAAATATTTATGTTAAAATAATGCATACAATTTCAAATTAAACCGTAGGAAAATTAACTCTTAAAATGACTCTGGGCCACACAACCACCACCTCTTATTTTGGCCCTTCATTTCGCATAAATAATACCCACATAGAATCTGTTTGGCATAGTTAAAGTTCCATTTATCATTGTTTTCTCATTGAAATTCAACTTTTCATTTCAACCTCTTATACCACATATTTCCTACCTATACAAGAAAAAAAGAAAGGTTTTTTGTTTTGTTTTGTTTCATTTTGTTTTAGGACGAAATGAAGATAATAAAAGTGGCAAGTATTTGTCAGTAAAAGTTTGTAAAGACACCACTGTTGAAAAGAAGAATAGATCACTCCGTGATGAAATAGAAAACCTATTAATAAGAATCAACTGAACTTTCACTCTTTGCCTAGAACTAGGACAAAGGAATTGAACATTGTTTTACTTTTATTTTAGATTCATGGGAAAATGAAACAAATGGAGAGGGCGATGGGGTGAGAGGTACTTTTAAGAGCAGCTTAAAGAATTGTCCAAAACTAGAGCTGAGCCAAATGTAAATGTGTAAGTTATTGAAAGACAAATCAATCATGAATGAACAAGCTCGATGACTAGGCTAGTAGTGGGAATTTGTAGTGTCAAATCTGTTTTGGATTATTTCTGTCTTCATAGTCCGGGGACACATGTTTTAAAACTACACAAATGTTTTAAAAGATAAAGGTATTGTAGATGAGGATGGGCTCTGGAAGAACAAATATATATATATATATATATATATAACATATATTTATATGTATTTTATATATTACTATATATATATATATAATAGTTATCTGTGAGTTATGGGCATCCAAGGCACCTGCTCTTCAGACTCACATTCATTTTATCAAGGGCAAGAAGCCTGTATGGTCTAGTCTAGGGTATGCTGCATTGAGTCTGCTTTTTCTCAAGCTCTTTGGGGGGCAAGTACAATATAGTTGGAGATGGATGATATGCCCTGTCCTGACTCCTCTCTGCTCTCCTCTTCTGCCCTATCCAGTAAGTGTCATGTGTGAATGTGCAGAGGCTAGGGGCAAGTGTGGGGAGAGCTTCTCCTCGCTCAAGTGTCCTAATGGATTTTCTATTCCTATAACAAGTACCACAGACAGGGTGATTTATAAAGAGTAGAAAGGGGGATGGAAAGGGAGGTCAGGTATAATTGGGTGAGGGACATGAAGTATAATCACAATTTGTAGTAATGAGCATGCTATCAGTACGGATCTGGCCATCACATCTTGGGCACAAGTGGTGACTATCAGCTTTGAATATAATGAATATTCATAACCAATAAAATAAATAAATTTTTTTAAAAAGAATAGAAATTTATTTGTCTCACAGTTCTGAAAGCTGGGAAGTCCAACAGCATGATGGCACCATCTGGTCATGGTCATGCCATTACAGAAAGGCAGAAGGAGGAAGTGATTGCACAAAAAAGAGAGAGACATCGAGGTTTTTATCACTTTATAAAAATCCACTTGTGCAATAACTAACCTGTTCCCATGATAACAACATTAAAACATTAATGAGAACTCTGCCCTCGTGGCTCAATCACCTCCCATTAAGCCCTACCTCCTAATACTGTCACATTGGGGATTAAGTTTCTGACACATGAACTTTTCAGGGAGACAGTCAAACCATAGCACCAAGTTTTCATCTACCTCCAAGGTGGCCACAGGGCTTTGGGCTACTTGTATTTTGGGGTTAAGACCTCCATCTCTGTTCTTCTTATTGCCTGGTCAGGTGCTAAAATTCACACACAAATACACACATTAAGAATATATATATATATATATATGCACACATATTCAGTATACACATATATTTTTTTTTATTTGGTCTTGAGAATTTATAGTTAAACTATTTACATTTTAAGGTCCATTGTGTCATTTAGGCAAGTACACTGCTTTGCAAACTCATAAAAACACTTTTAGGGACAATGTGGATTGTCCTGAATTAGAAAGTGTTTCAAGAACATAAATTATTATTTTTCTTAAACACAAGCAATTGCATTTACTAAATAGAGTTTTTTTAATAGCCACAATTTACTGAAGGCTTGGTATATCAAGGGCTTAACTTTTTCATCTCCTAAATTGCGTAAAATTAGACAAGATTGGTACTATAATTACAATTTTGAAGTTTGAGGAAACTGAGGCTCAGTAAGGTTATTATATAAAATTATAAGTTTATTTATAGAGGTAGGATTCACACCTGAATTTTCTCATTCTAAATCTTGAGATCTTTCCTTAATACCACTGAAAACAAAATAAAACAAAACAAAATAGTATTTGGAAATTTAGTCTATAGTGTCATGATTTACACTCTTATACTTCTGTATTAATATTTTAGGAAATTTAGAGAATACAGGTTATGAGAGAGTGAAGCTAAGATATTTATTCTCTTTAAACATATCTGTGTTTAATCTAAGAAATTGAATAAACCTTAATACACTTAATATTTTAAGGAATGCTTTCTATGTGATTGTAGTTAAGAGGATCGTCCATGAACCAGACATAAAGGCCAGAAGGCATGAAGACTAGTTTGTATATGCATTTCAACCTTCTATAGGGTGGTTAGCTGCTACTTCAGCATCAGTGGTCATGCCCCTTAGATAAGAAGTTTGTCTGACGCTGACTAATTCCAATGGCTGTTGCTTATGTGACATGATCTACTGAATGAAATTTGTGCTATTTTGTAGTGGTTATGGTTTTTCAACGAGGGGTGAGGGCTGAATTGTAATTAGAGCCTATGTTCAACCTTCATTTAGCCTAAAATCATATTTCCAAGGAAATTGAACTTTGGCTCCAAAGCCATAAAAATTTAGTAGCATAAAGCATAAAATGTACCCAATTTTAATCAATGTAAATTACTTTGGTAAAAAAGATGTGTATATGCAGTCAATAGCCATATACTTTTTCAGAAAGGTACTTGTTAAATAAATTCTTACAGTAATAACTTAATGAATAAGATTCCAATGCATTTTTCAAATGTAAAAATAGAATGACCTATTAATTTTCTGAAATTTATGTTTTATTTAATTTCATGAGAGACCTGTTACTTTCATTTCATTGGTCCTTGGAATATTCTGGGGATATTTCTATCTTTGCCTATTTCATGCCCTGTAAATAAATTTTTAAATCATGAAAAAAAAAGCAGTATTAAAACTTAATTTGACCTAGTTTTTAAAGTTAATACAATCATGGAAAAAGAGGAATTGTAAACATAACAAAATTTAACCTTTGACAATGTTATTGCTTGCAATTATTGACAATAGTAATTCTCTTCTTCATCATTATATTATCAGTCTATCAGTCTTTATTCCTTATTATTAGTACTTAGTAGGTATTAGTATTAGTAATTTTTTTAGTGATAAAACTTATAGTTTTATCACTGTTGTTGATATTTCCTGAATTTATAACAAAATTTTAAATTTTCATTAGTTCTGCTTTGGTATAATATACTGAAAATCAAACTGTCTAAGTTTAACTATGATTCTTAATTCTACTAAGACTTTCTAAACAGAGGGAAAAGTGTCTTCTACCTAATGAGTCGTCTGCAAGTGAAAAGCTGCTTCCTGTATTTTACTTTAGCGCAATCACTTAAATCTTTTCCCATTGTAATCAGAACTGTATCAGGATCCTGTTATTCTCTTGATTTTGCTTTCTTAATGTGCATTATGTTCATTCTAATATTATTGGCTCTTCAGCATTCAGGGAGAGTCAATGCTAATGTCTAGTTCATGCTGTTTCAAAGAAAATGGTCTATAGTTTTTTCTCACACACCAACCTAATTAAATGGTTACTGTAGAAAACAAAAGTGACATATGTAGCAGAGCACAGAGATGTTTACATAGCAGCTTTCAGGTGTATAACAACACTGATTAAACCGCCAGGTTATTTATTTGCTCATTGTAAAGCAACCAGGCTCAGCTTAATGTAAAGCAAAGATAGAATTTTTGTTCAAATTACTCCTATGGGAGTTAAATATCACTCAATAATGAGTGATAGAAGGTACATCTAAAACAATCCAGCTGCAAATTAAACAATTCAGTTATCTTGTACCATTGTACAACATCAAATGCTAATGTGATCTAAACAAGAAGATTCTTTTTCAGGGATGGCTCATTATTAGTGGATGCTCTTGCATTTTTCCACTATCTGGGAGAGCAGAATTATGCTTCTTTGCAAATGGTTTATTTTAAACAGAAAACTCTTAGTTTAGTTGGCTTATAAAGATGTACTCATATGAGAGAGTCTCTTTTTCTTTTGTTATTTGGCTTCCTATCTAAAGAAGGTAGATGCATTTGTCTCTTTCCCCCTCAATTGAATATAAATGTCACTATACAAAATCAAATAAATCCAATTAAGAATTAAAATGCACAAATTGGATAACAAAAATTAACCAAGATTTTTCAGAATTTATTAGAGAAAGGATAAGACACATTCATGCTGTATGAATCCATACCTATATGTCAGGTACTTGATGAATGTCCAATAAATATTTATTGGTGACAATGAATAAGGCAGTCTAGTTACCATAGAGGAGAAAGCAAGCAAGAACACTGTAGCTATATCATCACGTTACTAGGTCATCAATCTCCTTTTACAATGTTAGCAAAATTTTATTGTCCTTCCCACTTCCTTTTGGTTGTGACAAAATACTTGCATTTAAACATTATACTTTTATGGTATAAATGCTACCTCTAGCCTTTGCATCTTTTTCTGATTTTTAATTCATGCTGACAGTATTTGAATACAAATTTGAAATAAGTAGAAACTTTTTAGAATAAAGGAATGAACAACAGTGTGAGAAACAGACTTCAGACAAAACTTAAATAAAGACAATCCTATAAAAGCAGTATCTGAATTGCCTAGGTTTGCACATTAGTTCATTATATTTATACTGCTTGAACTGTTCTCTTGGTGACTTCTTGTTGGTGTGGTTATTCCAGAAAAGTTAAGTAAGCAGAGGAAATTATGGATTAGAAGTTTTCTTCAAAAAGTAAGGGATGTGTAGTCATCTTAAATAATCTGAATGGTTTCCCCCTTGCATTATTATGTTCCCCCTTGCATTATTATGTGCCAGTGATAACAAACTCTTATGTAGTATATCAATATTTCTCATTTTCTAAATCAATCAGTCAATCAAACAATCAGCAACTGTTTCTTCTCTGTATACCGTACACTCAACATCCATTCTCTACTTACGTAGCTGAGGAGATAAACTATTGAAAGCTGGAAAAAGTAATGTCATTACCAGGTAATACATACCAGAAATGAGAGCAATAAGGAAGAGAGGCTTTATCACCTGAATAAATGGCAGTGAAAAATGGAAGCAGAGAGTAACAAACCAGAAACTAAAAACAAATATTTCTTACAATGCTTTTAGGTTGATTTAAAGAAACACTGGTAGAAAAAATGTCAAAAGTGCAAAGTGGACAAAATTCATTAGTATTCTTTGTCTCACTTGTTTCATTTTTCTACGTTGTTCATCAAAATTCATGGACAATCCAGGTATAGCAAAGATACCTTGACAAGATTTCCAAGGGAGAGTGACTTTGATAATCAAGATCAAAAGTATTTTGAGACTGGAAACAGTCCAGCAGAAATGCTACTGGTACAGCAGCTCTTTATTTAGCTGCCTGCAGTGTCTCTAGCACCTATCCTGGTTCTCCTTGGGCATCCAGTTAATCAGCAATTCTGAATTGGGCCTTTGGTCTTTCTCTCCCAAGGGTAATGGCATGGCTGAGGTATTTTTGAAATAGAAATAGAAAAAATGTGAAGAATGTATTCACAGCCTGCCCCTAGCACTTCCAGGTTACACATGTATTTCTACAAAGTCTTTGTTTTCAGTGGAATCTTGTCTAGTGCCCTGTGAGCTACTCCTAATGATCAAGCATGAAGATATCTTGACTGGCATCTGCCTAGAGCTTCACTTAATGATTACCTTCAGTTTTCAGATGTGGACTGCATTAAAATGTGCACTTTGGGTGAAAACTTTCTGAGCATTTCTCCTTTTTTTTGTTTATTCTGAATCAGTTGATTGAGAAAATAGTTTGGAGTAAAAATGTAAAGTAACAAGAGAAAAGAATTGTAAAAGTGAAAGAGGAGAAAAAAATCAGTAAGGGAGGTTTATGTGCATATAAGTTAAAGGTGTCACAGGCTTGGCATTTTGAAAGAGAAATCCTTTTGCTAAAACTGTTAGGAAGTACCCACATTCCCCAAGAATACCCTTTATATAGTCAAGCTAACCTGAATACTCATACCAATAATTTCTAAATGAATGGGAACAAAAATATGTAGATTGACCTTTAAAGTATATGGCTTTACATTCATTATAACTTTGCTAATGTAATTCTTCATTTTAAAATATGAATTTAATGATTCATCATTTAAAAAGAATAATGTGTATGTTTGTGGGTCTTTTTGAACAATAAAATTCAGTTTTTACTGTAGAAAATTGGACAAAATATAACCAAAATGTTAATAAATACACCATCCTGAAATAACTAACTTATAAGACTGTTTTATTTCTTTCATTCATATACAGATAAAATGATTATGTTGTGTGTGTTTGTGTAAAATTATATACATATAATAATTGGTCTCTATTTTAATACTGTTTTCAAAATTTAACCCATGGGGCATCAAGCCCTTATTATGTATTCAAACTATTTTCTCTCTGACAGTAACACATAACATATATATGAGTTTTAGTTTAATCTACAGTAAAGTATTTTTTGACATGAAGACATTTGAAAAATGCGTGCTATTTAGTCTATCAATATTTTCCATAGTCTTTTCTTCTTTTGCATTGCAATTATATTGTTCATTACTGTTTTGGCCATAATTTGCTTGGTTTCTTCCTTAAGTACTTGTAACTTCCTAAAATATATTTTTTTATGCCACACTATACATTGCATTTTATTTTTTACTTTGTTCTCATTATTGCATTACTCTCAGTTATATTCTTGTCTATGGTATTAATTATTGATTTGATTTTTTAGAATCAAGTCTGGTTCTGACTACCTT
Source organism: Cynocephalus volans (assembly GCF_027409185.1). Taxonomy (NCBI): domain Eukaryota; kingdom Metazoa; phylum Chordata; class Mammalia; order Dermoptera; family Cynocephalidae; genus Cynocephalus; species Cynocephalus volans. Next base: position 74,079,751 of record NC_084464.1, read on the forward strand.
TAATATAGACTCAACTCTTACCTCTTTACTCTTCTTCAGTCTTTCTTATATCACATACCTCTATTAATCTCAGTTCATTTTGTTATTGTGATATTTTTGATTTATTATTTTTTAAATTTTCAGGAGGATGCTAAACTACTCTCTCCATTATGTTCCTCAGTCTTAAGTAGATTATTTTTAGAAGTATAACCTTCCTCAGAAAGACTTTGGTTTTGATCTCATTTTCTATGTTTTGCAGTAATTGTGTAGACAGCAAGATGACTAAAAACGTTTTTTGCTTGTACTCACATCAGTCAAGATGTATAATTAATTGTTATATTTTCCAACATGTAAGTCCAAAAGTTATTTTTAAGTCACTATTCACCCAGGAAATAGTTCAAATTTTTCAGATTCAGGTCTAGTACAAATCAAAGCATACATCTTAAGCCATGAGAAAAGTCCTGATAAAATTTTCTTTAGTTCAACCTGATAAGCCTAAATAGAATACAGCAGCACATCAAAAAGACTAACCATATTGATCAAGTGAGACTCATTCTAGGGATGCAAGGAAGGTTCAACATACACAAATCAATAAATATGAAACACCACATCAACAAAATCAAGCACAAAAAGCATATGATCATCTCAATAGTAGAAAAATCATTTAACAAAATTCAACATCCTTTCACAATAAAGATTCTCAACAAGTCAAGTATAGAAGAAAAATATCTCAACAGAATAAATGCCATATATGACAAACTCACTGTCAATATTATCCTAAATGGGGAAAAGCTGAAAGCCTTTTTTTTTTTTTTTTTTTTTTTTTTTTTTTTTTTTTTTAGGAATAGGAACAAGACAAGGCTGTTCACTCTCACCACTCCTATTTAACATAATATTGGAAGTTTGGAAGTACTAGCCAGAACAATAAGGCAAGAGGAAGAAACAAAGGATATACAAGTTGGAAAAGATGAAGTCAAATTGTTCCTGGTTGGAGATGACATGATCCTATATGCAGAGAAACCTAAAGATTCAACCAGAAAACTACTAGAGCTGAAAAAGGAATTCAGAAAAGTTGAAGGACACAAATTTAATATATGAAAATCAGTAGCATTTTTATACACCAACAATGAACTAGCAGAAAAAGAAATCAAGAAAGCAAGCACATTTACAATAAATACAAAAACAAAAATAAACAAACACAAACTTAAGACTCAATTTAACTGAGGAGGTGAAAGTTGTCTACAATGAAAATTACAAATCATTGATGAAAGAAATTAAAGAGGACACCAAAATATGGAAAGACATTTCATGTTTATGGATTAGAATAATTAACATAGTGAAAATGACCATACTACCTAAAGTGCTCTACAGATTCAATGCAATCCTCATTAAAATACCAATGACATTCTACACAGTAATAGGAAAAGCAATCCCGACATGCATATGGGACAAAAAAAGACCCTAAAAAACCAAAGCAAAAAAAAAAAAAATGCCAAAGGAATTTTACTACCTGACTTGAAATTATACTCTAAAGCTATAGCAACCAAAACATCATGGCACTGGCATAAAAAGAGACACATGGGCCTATGGAACAGAATAGAGAACTCAGAAATCAATCTACATACTTACAGCCAGCTTATCTTTGACAAAGGCAACAAGAACATATACTGGGGAAAGGACAGCCTATTCAATATATGTTACTAGGAAAAATGGATATCCATATGTATGAAACTAGACCCGTACTTCTTGTGATGTAACAAAATCAACTTTAGACTAAAGACAAATATAAGACCTGAAACTGTTAAACTTCTAGAAAAAAACATAGGGAAACACTTCAGGATGTAGACCTGTGCAAAGACCTTATGGATATGACCCCATAACACAGGCAACAAAAGAAAAAAAAAAAATAAAAATAAATAAATGGGGTTATATCAGCTAAAAAGCTTCTGAACAGCAAAAGAAACAATTAACAGAATAAAAAGACAACCTACAGAATAGGAGAAAAATATTGTAAACTATACATCTGAAAAGGTATTTATATCCAGAATATACAAAGGACTTAAACAACTTCAGAGGAAAAAAAACCAAATAATCCGGTTTAAAAATGGGCGAAGTAGCTGGATAGACATTTCTCAAAGAAAGATGTACAAATGGCAAACAGGTACATGAAAAAATGCTCAACATCACTAATCATCAAGGAAATGTAAATCAAAACCATTTTGAGATATCATCTCACACCAGCTAGACTGGTTATTATCCGAAAGACAGAATTACAAATGCTGAGGAGGATGTGGATAAAGGGGAACTCTTCCACACTGTGGCTGGGACCGTAAGTTTAGTGCAGCCATTATGAAAAACATTATGGAGGTTTCTTAAACAGTTACAGATAGAACTACCACATGATCCAGCCATCCCAGTACTTGGTAAACACACAAATGAATCAATCATTATAGTGAAAGGATATTTGCACTCCCATGTTCATCACAGCTCTATTTATTATAGTCAAGATATGGAACCAGCCTAAATGTCCATCGATGAATGGTCAGGTAAGATAAATAAATATATATATATATACACACACACACATACACACACATACACAATGGAATATTACTTTGCTATAAAAAAAGAATGAAATTAAGCCCTTTGCAGCAACATAGATGAGCTTGGAGAAAATCATATTAAGTAAAATAAGGCAGGCATAGAAAGAGAAATACCACGTGTCCTCACTCATAAGTGCAAGCTAAAACAGAAAGAAAGAGAGAGAGAAAGAAAGAAACAAAAATCACAATCATAAGTTAAACTTTTAGAAACAGAAAATAGAACCATGGTTACTAGAGGTGGAAAAGGTGGAGGAAATGGGGCTCAGTGAGAAATTGGTTAATGGACACAAAGAATGATGTTGTATTGTAATGATGAATATACTAATATTCTAATTTGATCACCACATATTTTTGTACAGGTATTGATGGTCAACTTTGTACCCCACAAATATGTATAATCTATTATATTTCAATAAAAAAGGAAGATTTAATGAGACATGTTTTTGGCTCAGGATTCTATTGTGAATGTTTCAGTACACTTGAAATAAATATACATTCTACAAAATTAAAAAAAAAAATCAATAAACCATACTGCTAGAGGTCATTCCTCAAGATTCTGGTGTAAGTAGATTCAGCTATGAATTTCTTACAGTCCATCTAAGAGTTTTCATGTATTTGCCTCTTTCTGTTGCTTATAACAAAATACCTGGAACTGGGTGATTTATAAGGAAAATGAAATTTATTGCTTAGAGTTTCAGAGGCTGGAAAGTCCAAAATCAAGGTAACACATCTGGTGATGGTCTTGGTGATGGTGACAATGACCCAACGGTCTCATGTGGCAGGAAATGGTGGATAAGAGAAATAGTTCCTCATTAACTATCCTTTTTAAAGCCCTCAGATCCACATCCCTGACCACCATTATTAATCCATTCACTGAGGCATGGTCCTACAATCTAATCACTTCTTCAAGGCCCCACCTTTCAATTACCATAATAGGATTTCCCACTCTCAGCAGTTACAGTGGGAATTAATCTTATAATATTTGAATTCTGGGGGCCACAATTCAATCAATTCATGGCATTTCAGAAGTACTTGTGATGTCTGCTATTTGACAGGATCATGGCCACATCCTGTTCCTGCAGCACCCAAGAAGTGAGATGGCATGAAAATAACTGTAACAACACAATGTAACAGAAATTAAGACAGAGCTACATGTTGCAAAGAAATGTCGATTCTCTTTTCTCTAACTATGGACTGGAATTTGCAACCAACCAAAATTGCAGCCAATATTTTACAGTAGATAAAGTCTTTTTGTCTTATGACTAGTGCTTTTTCCCCCATCATTAACACCGGGGGGAGGGCAGAGCGATAAAATAAAAGGGGATAAAACAGAATTTCTTCTAGTTACATAATAGATAAGAAATAAATTTTTAAAGAAAAATATTATATGAGTAGATTACGTGTAAGCCATGGGAAATTCCAAACTTGATATGATTTTACCTGGGGAATTTGCTCCACTCTCCTGATCATAGTTTCCCTGTTAATGGAATGAGAACTTGACTGAAAATATATGAAAAGAATATTAATTTATATTCTTAACTTGCTCAGTGGATATAGCCATAGTTACATAAGTAAAAAATTGTGATCTTCAATGTGCATGTAAATTAAAAGAAAAATTTCTAATAAAGAAATGTCTCAAAAATTATTGAAGCTTGAAACTTTAGATTTCAAATATGGCAGTTCTCTGTGAGCAACAGAAGATCTATGAACACAAAATGGAAATTATTAATGACTAGAAGTTACCCTGGAATCAAGCATTTATTCCAATCCAATCTAAATTTTAACATTTTATTTCTTATGGTTTATTGACCTAATCAAATTATACAATTATACAATGTGATTCACATCTTAACTGAGATATCTATACCTCCAAATCTTTTTAATCACTTTGACTAAATTATATCAGTGAAAAGTTCATAGACATTAAACTTGATGATAATTATTCAAGACGTTTTAGAAACATAAAAGCTGCTATTTTATTTTATTTTATTTTACTTGATTTTAAGCTGGCAGTCTTACTGTTGAACACATTCTTGCTTGATCTACTCCTTGTCACCTTTGATGTAAAGCAATACTGCTTAAATGTTGTAGGTTTATTCAACATTTTATTCCCTGAAGCTATGCACAAGAACTTAAGAAGTAATGCACAACTCAGTTTTATATACTGTCTCTAGATCTATGGAGCACTGCTCCAACTCAATAAACTGTTATTCTAACCAAATGCCCTGTATTAGAAATTAGTACATACTAATGGCAATTACCCTGAAAAGTTACAATGTTGGGAAAGCTGAATTTTAAAAATATGTTTACCTGCACTTCTAAATTGTTCTATTAATTTTCATATTTTGAACCCACATATGTATATGGCTATGACAAAAGTCTGTTTATTACCAAATCAAAACCGAAATCAGTTCAAAGTGATAAGTCCAGTCACTGAGACGTCTATGACCTTAGGTTGAGGCAATGTAATCAGTAAAACTCCACAACATTTAGTTACTAGCAGTGTAAAGGATCACCATTTTACAACAAATTTTGTGCATTATACTATCGTATACACATTAATTAATTATGTTGCAGTCCCCAATTCATGGATCTTTATCTGAGACTCAGAAAAGGCAAATGACTTAACCAACATCACATCTTATGGAGCTGTAACTCAGACCTAGCTTTCATCTTAAATTCACGTATACTTTTTATTTTCGTATGCCTTTTACTTGATGGAAAGATCAGTTAAACCAGGTTGTAGTACTAAACCTGGCACTGTGTTTTGGACAAGGTATTTTAATGGTCTGAGTGTAAAAATGACCAGAGAAACTTATAAATACTTTATCACTATTGTTATTCATTCTTCTCAATGGATGGTAACTTGCCTGGGCTTTTTGCCACACAATTCTGTTCAGATTAGAGACAGAAAAGCTGATTTTATATGAATTAGTCCACAAGTATAAAAGTACAATGAGTACAAGGAGATCGCATCAAAGAGAAATGTAATTTCTTTATCAGCTACACGTTTTTAAAAATAAGAGCAATCTGGCCAGATGTGGAGAAATCAGAGAAAGCCTTTTAGAGAAATTACACCAGTCAGAGATAAACTAGTAGAATGTACGCTACATAAGGGAAGCATCAGGAACAATGCTGGAACACAGCTGGTGCTAAACAAATATGTGTGGAATGCATAAATATCTCAAAAGAAAACTGCAGACTTAGTTAACTTTTTATTCAGTCTGGGGAAAAAAGTCATTGGCTGGAATTTGTGTCTTTTTTAAGTAACATAATAGCATTGTCAGCTCTAGATACATGCACATACATAAACACATATGTACACATTCACACATAAGCACATACATATTCAAATAAACAGGATATCTTTAATTCTATGGAAGATATATTATGACCATATTGAAAAAAAAAAGTGGGAAGAAACAAAAAAAAGTATGAACTATTCCAAAAAGCAGCACCTAATTTGTGCTCCTTATTCCATCTCTTAAACCTTTCCTCTAAAGGAAACTTTCTGGACCAGAGACATTATGCATTGCAAAACACACACTAGGGTTAATAAAATTTGAGATAAAATAAAATGCATAGAACGATGAAAGCATGTCATGTCCTCTTATGCTCATACATTTTCAACGTTGCTTCTTGAAAAATTCACGTCTTTCTGCTAGACTTGTACAATTCTAGCTGAGGTCCTGCTGTGTGGAGCATGTCAAAATCCTTTGAGCTAATTACTGCATCTGGCTTGATAAACAGAGCTCTATTTTTTTTTTTCAGTGAATATTATGCATTTGCCCAATTTTGCATTTTAATGAAGTGTCCAAGGCTTTTTACTGCAGAAAAAAATAAATTCACTTTTCTATAACAAAATGTTTTTAAAAATTTGTCTTTATTCATAGATTTTTTGTGTTGCAGTCTAAAATTCCTTTACATGTATGGCTAAATACACAAAGATAATAACATATAGAAAGAACATTGTTCTTTCAAGTACTGTGTTTCTCATTTGATTAGTTAGTAATTTGTACAATTACACCTAAATGGATGCAATGCTGATATCACTGCTTAGTTTATTATGGCAGTAAAACAGTTACACTGCTATCTGCCCTGCTTGTTTATAATATTACTCATAAACAATTTTGTGTATACTCTATTTCAATTTCCGACCTTGATTAGCTAACTATCTGCACTAAAACATTCAAGGTAAAATGGAAAGCTAATTACATAGAGATTTTTAAGCTCATTTGCACACAACAGGATTTATTAGTGCCAATGAAGGTAAAAAACAGTATGACTTCTCTCATATTCTCACTAATTTCCTCTGTTAATTCAAAACATCCACAAAGAAACTAAATGGGGTAGAACATAGAAAAAGCATTTTTAGTACGGGAAGTATTTGGAAAGAAGAAAATGTTCCTTGAGTCTCTGTGCAAATTATTAACCGCTTTTATTCTGGAATATTGACTGAATTTTAGAGTGCTGATCTAATGATGTCAAGAATGATGTAAGTTCTTTATATTAAGGGCTGATTTCCATTTGTTGTATTCTCTTATAATTTTCTATCATATGTCTTTCCCTTACTCCTGAGATATCAAAGAAAGAACCTAAGTGATAAGTGACTCATAATATATAGCACAGAGTAGTAGCATAAAAATGTGTTATCCAACTTTTGGTCAAGATGGCAGAATAGAAGTTCCCCAGCATCACTCTCTCCCACAAATCAACCAATTTGCAACTATTAAAAAGCAATGACAGCCAAACTGTGCCTGCTAGAGCTCAGGGGAAGAGGAGAAGACACCTATGGTGTGCATGAAGGTGGGAGAAGCCATCATGAGAGAAAGAAAAACACACTCAGACAGTTTTGAATTCCCACCGCTTCCAGGCTGGAGCTGCTGAGTACATGAAGCAGGAACTAGCAAAAAGCCGCAGCTGTACCTTTTGGGTGAAGCTGCTTGGAAGTGGCAGGGGAGAAGAGGGCCTTGGTAGTCACCAGGTCAGCAAGACCACTAATAGGGTTTCCATGGACCCACATAAGTGCAAGGAGCCACAACAACTGAAAAAAAGGAGCCACTCAGAGGCCGGTGAGTCATTGCAAGTGACCAGCACATGGCCTGTCCCATAGAAAGTGTTTGGAGCACAGGCAATTGGGGAGATGGGCCCACTGGGGGCAATACTGGGGCACAGCAAGGGCAACAGATCTGCTCCCCAGTCAGCACATGACCACTCAGAGGAGACTAGTCAGGAATATAGAATTGCATGGGTGCAGTTTGATGAAAAGACTCAGGACCAGATCAGAATTTCCACACAACCCAGGTTCACTGGATCTCACCAGATCTGGAAGTACCTGTAAAGTCAACCACTATACCTGAGCTGCACAAAAAGCCTTCCCCAGGGAATCAGCAGCAAAGCAGCAGTTTAGCTCAATCACAGAGCTCAAGTACTGTTGCCCACAGGAAGGTCCCCCATTTTAGAAGTAAGCAAAGGACAACAAACTAGTTCCAGAGCAGAGTTTAAGTGGTGGGAACAGCAAATAATCCAACACAGAACTAAAAGAAAAAACAAAGTACCCACAACCAGAGACCAAGTCTGATATTAACTAGTAAAGTTTTCATGTCACCAGTGAACACTGATAACATCTAGAAGGACTGGAAGTCCCCTGATCTACCAAGTCAGAAAGGGGGAAAGGCAGGGGTCCTCTGCCATGCCCCTCAACACCTGCAACCAGTGTCGACAGTGGGGGCTGAAGGCCTCAGACACAACTCCCTGACATGTGCATCTACCTCAGCAATGAACACCAAGCCACCACAGGAAGTGCCCCAGGCTCTCCTGAGCCAGGGCAGTGGGAGGCCAAGGGCTGCAGTCACACCCCCTAAGACAAACAACCAGCCCAGAGATGACCACTGAGCTGCCACAGGAAGCACCCCAGGCACTCCCAAGCTGGATTGGTGAGGTCTGAGGGCCTTGGCCATGCCCCCCACACTTGCAGACAGCCCAGTGATAATCACCAAGCTGCTCCAGGAAGCATCCTGGGGTCCCAACCTGGGGTGGTGGGAGGTAAGGGCTTTTGCCACACCCTCTTGACATCTGCACTCAGCCCAACAATGACCAAGTCACCACTGTAAGCCCCTAGTTTCCCCAGTGGGAATGTAGGGGGTGCCATGGGCCTCAACCCCACCCTCCTCCTTCCGCCTTCCATCACATTCCTCCCCTTTTCTCTTCTCCGCCTCCCTCCCAACTGCTCTGCAACAACATCATAGAATGTAAAAAAAACATATTAATAAATAAAAGAAATCTGTTATCCTAGAACAGAAAATAGAAAAGTTTAAACTGGCACTTTTTAAAAAATACTAAAACAGGCCAAAATAGAATTCTTTTTAACTTTAAAATCTTCTCAAAAAATGATTATAAAATATATTTTTTTGAATAGTTAAAGTACTATTGAATTACAAAATTTGAAAGACAGCTGCCACAAATATTTATGAACTTAGAGGTCAATAAATTCAAAAAATCTTCTGGTACAAAGTCCGTAAAAGGAGTTCTGATATCTAGTTACAAGTTACAAAATAAATGCTAATGTTTATTTTAGCCTAGAATTATATCAAGTCTCTTGCTTTTAAAATGAAGATTTTCCATCAGGTTGTAACATGTGACTTTTAATTCACCCTGCTTTTTTGGATGGGTCAACCATAACACTTCTCTCTTCTCCATTGCCCTTGCAAACCCTCCCTTTGTGCCCATTTTTTCCTGTCCCTGGATGAAATCACAGTCTTTAGTCATTTTTAGAAAATAAATAAATTTCCTCTTTCTAGATGTATTTAAAAAGACCCAATCCAGTATGGCATCAAACCTGCAGACTTTTCTCCAACTTAAGACTCCTCTACCCTCCAGTTCTAATTCTCCTTAGTCTTACACACCTGCAGGTGGGAAGAGTGATTGGAGTCCTCCTCTCCTCTTCTTCAATCCCCTCCCCCACTCAAGAACTGCAATATTGGCCCCTCCAATGTTGAAGCAGTGATTGGAAGGGACAGAGTTAAGATGCCATAAGGTTTTATTTGAATTGTACATACATAATCTGTCTTTGATTTCCTCTTGGTATGGAAGCTCACAGTGCTTAATTCTATTCAGTCTTGGAGGAGCAGGTGTGATTCTCAGGTGACCTATTCTCCTATTCCTGGCCTCCTAAGACCCCTCATGATTATTCTTTCTGCTACCCGGTTGCTGAAGTCCTTCTCTGGATGATTCACATCGTCCCTTATACTGTCCTCCTGGACAGGATCTCTCTCAACTTGACTTCTGGCCTCTTCCATCTTCCCTTTCAGGAAATACATCACACTCATATTACTTATGCATGTAATCTTGCATTGCCTTTTACTCTGTAGGAGAAGGGATCCCAAACAGCCCTCTTTACTTTGCTATCTCAGGGTAGCTTGATGAGTGCTGGCTGTAGACTTCAAACTTTTTAGGATATGTCAAATACCAGTCCCTCCCACTTCAGGGAATATATGAATATATCAAATTCTCCATGGGCTTGGACTCCTGAGCTGCGGGAGAATTATGCACACACATACTTTATCACTGTCATGTGAAGGTTTGGAAATCTATCCCTAAAATACCTTTCTCAAAAAAAGAATTACTCTAGGTTCTTTAACTGCTCCACTGATACTTTTCTCTTATATATCCTTGATCCAGGTCACTGATGGGCAAATGTGGTTAAACCAAGCTTTTATCAAGACCAGTCTATACATTGTAGCATATCATATCGGGATTTGGATTACCTGGTTTCTACTGTATTCTTCTTAACCTTTGGAAATTCAGCCATAATCATAAGAATATAAGAAAGTTTACATTGTTTATTTACCCCCTCTCACACACATGCGCACGTACACACACACTCACAGTAGACCCGTTATTCATCAGTAGGTTCCTGTGCATTTGTAAGTTTACACAGAAAGGCAATATGAGAAGAATTGCCACCAACTACCATTGATTAATAAGTCTAAATCATTAAAAGATTTTGCAATTCATCTTAAAATTTTTTGCAAGGTGGCCTTCTTTATGTTTGTTCTTTAAAGTGCTGAAAACCCTAGAATCTCTTAAATATGCTTATTTAAAATATGCCATAAATTATTCATAGATTAGCAAATTACACAATTGTCCTGTCTGGATAGTTACTAAAGGTCTAGTATAAGAAGTGAAGTTAGATTTTGCAGATGATAAATGATATTACAGACAGGCACATGGAATATGAAATTACTGTTCTGATAATCATCCATTTACAACCTCCTCTGACTTTCTAAATAAGGCATTTCCAAGAACTAAAACTTAAATGTGAACTGAAGCACTACTTCACTAAGTGCAGCACAAGTTAAAGTTTGTGATGCCACATTTAAAATTATATATGGCTTTGGTGCAAGTTCTGCTGGGCTCTAATCTAAATCTTGGGAATAATGCTTAGGTATATCTGTGAAGGGTAGGGATCAGGGAGAGAAGTCCATGCACACACACATACACACACCACATTACTTAGTAGGGGATAGGTTATTCTACCATAACAAACATCTACACAATCTCAGTGACCTAATACAAGAGGTTTACTTCTTGTCCACACTGTACCTCCAATTATCATCAGCACACACTCATTGTCAACACTTGGAGATTCAAAGCAGGAAAAATGAAATGCAACAAACTTCATATTCTTTCCTGAACTTTCTCAGAAAGCAACATACACACTCATACTAAATTTTATTAAATAATATGTATATATATATGTATATATGTATATATATGTATATATATATATATTAATGGTACAGAAACATACTATTCTACCTCTGCCTAAAGAGAGAAGAAAATAAGAATATTTGGAAGCTTCCTTGATGGCTTACACAAGTCCATTAACTCAACCAGCTGCAAGGATTAAAAGAGATAGACTAATGGGATCATTCTTTCAATAAATAGCAACTGTACTCATTATTAGAGCATGGTCTAATGCAGTAGTTCTCAAAGCACGGTACATGGACCACTGGGTGTCTCCAAACCTCAAAATATTTTTTAATAATACTGGGATGTTACTCGTCTTATTCACTCCTATTACAGTGGAAATTTCCAAAAGCTGTATGACATATGATATCACAATAGATTGAATCCAGCTCCTCTCTATTGAACCAAAAATTAAAGAAATTTACAAAAATATAAAACAATACAACTTCTCACTAAAGTTTTTTCTGTAAAATACAGTTCTTGTTCATAAAAATGCATTGTTTATTTTAACATATAATGGGTTTATTATTATTTGATAGAAAATTAATAAATACTTGACCCTCGCATCAATTTGGAACAACTATGAAGGTAATTCTAGCTTCAAAGTTTTCAGTGGGATTGGCTCAGAACTTTGGTGTCGCTGCATAATAATTAAATTACTTCCTCCACTCAGTCTTCCTTCCTTTAATTCCCCACAGGTATTGTTTTCAAGAACATTTCCTAATTACCTTCCTGTATGCAAATCTCTGTCTCAGTGCATGTTTTCCAGAGATTCCATTTAAGATAGTTGGTGCAAGAGTAATTCAAAAAAGCAGTCTCTAGAATTGCATTTTAGAGCTCTATCACCCTTTGGCCAGTGGGCAGTGAGAATCCCATCACTAGTAGCACCTGTTAAGTGGTAGGAGTGCATTTACTAACACTTTCACTGGTGGTGAATTAGGGTGTAGTGTCAAAAGAGCACTGGTGTGTGCTGTGTGTCAGATATTTTGAAAGTGTGGCATAAATAATAATATGAGGATGATAGAATTAAATGGCTCTTGTTAGGATCAATTAATGATATGGAGAAAGACAACTGAAGACTGAAAGCAATTAATCACTATTTAATGGCAAAGGCTGAAAGCAAGAGGGTCTTACAGCATACAGGGAACATCAGTTCTTGCATTAGGTAGGCAGGCAAAGCTGATGATCAGTCCAGGGTATAATCATAAGAGTAGTAGAGCCCTAGAAGAGGTTGAATTTTAAAGTCAGTAGCTAGTAACCCTAATGTCAGAGCACCATGGGAAAGAAATGGAATCCTGAGATATGATGCTCTTCAAAACCTTGACAGGATCCTCGAATTCTCCTGAACTCTCTTGTAGTAGCCCACTTGCAGCTGTTGCACTGGATGCAGTATCTTTATTAGAGCAAATTAGTATTATCTTAGGAACCTGACATGTGGCCATTGGTTTGACAGAAACATCCTTTTAAATTCCTATCAGAAAGGAGAATTAGAAACATTTTACATTAATTTGGAAAGGACTACAATATATACTTATGGTTCTGCTATATTAACTTTTCTATCCTCTGTCATAATATAGTCCCTAGCAACCAGGCCATCTGGAAGTTTCGTTTTAAAAATACCATATTGGTCCACACTACAGATAATAATAGGAATGGCTGGACAAGAATTTGCACAAGCCATAAAAGAGCAAGTTGACAAATTGGTACTCATTGTAATGAAAAATTTCTCTATTTAAAAGCCAGTGTCAAGGGAATAAAAAGACAATAATTAGGAGAAAATATTTGCAAATAATATATATGATAAAGAAGTTGCATCTAGAATACATTAAAAAATTCTCAATATCAATAATAAGAAAAATATTCATTTTTAAAAGATAGACAAAAACTTGAATACTTAAGCAAAGAAGATATAAGGTTTAGAAAATAAGCACATGATTATTCAATATCATTCATAAGAAGAAAAAGACAAGTTAAAATCACAATGAGATACCAGTACACACCAATGGCTACAATGGCTAAAGGAAAAGATTAACCATACCAATTGTTGGGAAGTAATGTGAAAGAACTGGAATTTGTATGCACTGTTAGTGGAGATATAAAAGGGTGTAACCACTTGAGAAACAATTTTGCTGTTTCTTAATAAGTTAAACATACACTTATGATGCAGGCGGTCCATTCCTAGGTATTTATCCAATAAAAATAAAAGTATATTTATATATAAAGACTTGTACAAAAATGTTCACAGCAGCTTTTTTATTAGTAATAGCGAAAAACTGCGAACAATCCAAGTGTTTACCAACAGGAGAATGAATGAACAGATTGTGCTATATGTATAGAGGGGAATACTACTCATCCACAAAAAGGAACAAACTATTTATAAATGCAAAAGTAATCATGCATTGCAAGATAATCATGGTATGTAAAAAAAGACACGTGAAAAGAGTACATTTGTGTGACTTTGTTTAGAATACTTATAAATTGAAAATTAATCTATAGTGACAGAAAACAGATCAGTGGTTGCCTGGTGAGTGGTCAGGAGCCAGGGAGTAGTGAGATGTGGTTGGACAAATGGCAAAGGTTAAAAAGGAAACTTTCTGGGTTGGTGTATGTGTTTATTACCTTGTTTCTGTTAAGGTCCATGGGTGTATATGTATGGCAGAACTTATTTAATTGTACACTTTTTAGTATGAGCACTTTATGGTATGTCAATTATACCTCAATAAAACTGTTAACTTACTGTCATCAGCCATGGAGGCTCATAATGACAATGTCAACTTATGGCTAAAACAAGTTAGGATTCCCCAAACACTTACTATGTCTTTATCAATGACTCAAAACCAATATTTGTTTTATGCAATCTGCAATATTTCTATTCTGGGACAAAAGTCTTTCTCAAGAGAACATTTTTATAATGCTGCATATAATTAAAGAGCTATCAATGAATAATGTATATTTATTATTTTTTGAGGACTAACTATATACAAAACACAGTGCTAAGCACTCAATGAACATTATCTCACCAATATTTCTCACAATCCAAGGAGATAGATACTATTATTATTTCCATTCTTACAGCTAAAAAGACTGAGGCATCAAGTACTTAACTTGCTTGTAGTATCCCAGCCAGCCGAAGAGCTAGATCTTCCTGATGCCAAAATGTGACTACTCACAGTACGCTATGTAATATGCTAGAGGCAAAAGAATTGCTCAACAGCCTTCTCATATTTTTCAGGGAGATGTTTTGAAATCAGCAACTCTGGCTTCACACACATTCATACACACCGAAATCAATAAACTTCTCTCCCACCACCTTTTAAAAAATTCATTGACTCATTAATAATTTTTCCCTAGTGGGTCTTTAAGTGCTCTTTAATGTTTATTGGAGTCATGTGTTTCATTTAAAATTATATGAAGCAGTATTACATAGTGGTTAAGAGTTTAGGAGCCAGTTTCCTAACTACAAAGGTTGGAATAGATTGACGTAAAAGAATCTGAGATATCTCTATCTACCCTTGAAGCACCCCACCCCCAATCACACATCCACTTTATCCCTGGCTGTGAATACAACTTTATTTTGTAAACTATGCCATTGTCACTTTGGAATATGCAGGAAACAAATTATGTTATACTCCATAAGGCTCTCCATGCTGTTAAATGGTTTTATTTTTCAGTTTTTATCTACCCCTCTAAATTCTATATTTTAACTCTATATTCATACTTTCTTCTGGACATAGTCCTGCAGACTTTCTAACAGGTGAAGCATACAATTACTTTTACATAAACCAAAAAATGTCTTGAGAAATCTCCCTAACTATAGACAAATCCAGTGTTTGGGTTCATATGAGCACACCTCAAAAAGTTTGTGGAAAAATAGAATTAAAAGATAATAGAAATCTTTCCATGAACTTTTTGAAGTACTCTCCTACCTAAAGAAGTTCAATCTATATACTTACTAGCTGTGAGATCTTGAGCATATTTTCCAATCTCTCTGAATCTTTGTTTGCTTCCTTGTTGCTATGGTTTGGATGTGGTTTGTTCCTACCAAAACTCATGTTCAAATTTGATTACCAATGTGGCAGTGTTGGGAGTTGGGATCTACAGGAAGGGTTTGAGGTTTTCCTCATGAATAGATTAATGCCTTCCCTAGAGGTAAGTGAGTACCCACTTTCATGGGAATGGATTTGTTTTCTAGTGAGTGGGTCATTAAGAGTTTGGCTGCCTCAGTTTCTCTCTCTCGCTTTCATTCTCACCATGTGATTGCCTTTCACACACATGATTCTTTTCTATTTTTTGCCATGAGTGGAATCAGCCTGAGGCCCTTGCCAGATGCAGCTGCCCAGCCACCAGAATCAGGACAATGAGCCAAATTAGTACCTTATTAAAATTAAATTATCCAGTTTTATATGTTCTCTTATAGCAACACAAATGGACTAAGACACTTGTAAAATGAGAATACTAGTACCTATATTTCAGTGTGTCATGGATTAAATTAGTTAAAGATACTGGCATGAGAAACTCATTATTTTTTTTAAACATACAAACAAATTCACTTTTTATGTAGCAATGGAAAACATTTTTATATTTTATTTTTATTATTTATTATTAGCTTACTCAAACTTACAAATTGTGACATTTCTTTTTGCCCTTTACCCGACCTATCACTTCCAAACCCCCTCCCTCCTTTCCCTCATCTCTAGAATCCTTAGGTTTGTTCTCTCCTTCTGAAAGTTCAACGCATTGTTGTGGTCTTTTTCTTTTTCTTTCTTTCTTTTTCTTTCTCTTTCTTTCTTTCTTTCTTTCTTTCTTTCTTTCTTTCTTTCTTTCTTTCTTTCTTTCTTTCTTTCTTTCTTTCCTTCCTTCCTTCCTTCCTTCCTTCCTTCCTTCCTTCCTTCCTTCCTTCCTTCCTTCCTTCCTTCCTTCCTTCCTTCCCCTCTCTCTCTCTCCCTCCCTCCCTCTCCCTCTCCCTCTCCCTCTCTCTCTCCTTTCCTTTTTTCTTAGCTCCCAATTATGAGTGAGAACATGCAGTATTTCTCCTTCTAGCTTATTTCACTTAACATAATTTTCTCCAGAGTCATACATGTTGTTGCAAATGGCAGAATTTCATTCTTTCTTATGGCTAAATAGTATTCCAGGCTATGTATATACACCACAATTTCCTTATCCAGTCATCCGCTGATGGACACTTAGGTTGGTACCATATCTTGGCTATTGTAAATAGAGCTGCCATAAACATAGGAGTGCAGGTATCCCTTCGACACAATGGTTTCCATTCCTTTGGATATATACCCAGCAGTGAGATTGATGAATCATACAGTAGTTCTCTCTGTAGTTGTTTGAGAAATCTCCAAACTATTTTCCATAATGGCTGTGTTAATTTGCAGTCCCACCAACAGTGCAGAAGAGTTGCCCTTTCCCTGCATCCTTGCCAGCATTTGTTAATCTTGGTCTTTTTAAAAATGGCCAGTCTAATTGGGGTGAGGTGATATCTCAGTGTGGTTTTGATTTGCATTTCTCTGAAGCCTAGAAATGCTGAGCATTTTTAATGTACTTGTTGGCCATTTGTATGTCTTTCTTTGAAAAATGTCCATTCATCTCCTTTGCCCATTTTTTAATTGAATTGTTTTTTTACTGTATAGCTTTTGAGTTCTTTGTATATTCTGGATGTACAGATTTAATTCAATCCCCAACAAAATACCAATGGAAAACATTTTTATTTTAAAAGATGACTTTTTAAGGTATGTAGGCAATTGGGCATTTCAACGAACTTAGGATATGTAAATGTAAGCTTCTTTGTTGATTTTAGCAACTGGGACAAGACTGAGTTGAATCCCTCTGTACAAAGAGGAGTGAGGTGGGGAGAAGAAATTAGAGTTCCCCGATGCCATTACATGGGGAGGGGCAGTGGCAAGAGAAGGAGAAATAGAGAATAAAAAACAGGTCTAGAGGCCTAAACTTGTTCCAAATTTTGAAACTAATTGCAAGTGATTGTCCTAGTGGTAGATTATCCAACAAGTCTTTAAAGAAAATTTTTAAAAGAATGTAAAGAAATTGAAAAGAATCAGAAGATATGTGTAGTACATGTGGTAGTTGTTTGTTTCTTTTCTCTCTTTGTTATGAAGATTAGTAAGTATAAGTCTTTATCTCATGATCATATATCTTTAAATACAATTAAGGTTCTGACACCTACTGCAGTACTGTTTCTGAGGGTACTTAAATCGGTAGTGTGGGGACTCAGCTAAGGGAACCATGTAGGAGAGGAGGGTGTTGTCACTGCTTGTGTGGAGTCTAAGGTATAGGTAAATGAAGAGCAACAAATCAGATAAAAAAAATCAGAAGAAAGTAGAAAATCAGAGCAAATGAAGACAATGAGAATGAAAACTCACCTGGGAATTTTGTGACATCTCAAGGAGGGAATGTAAAACCCTGTAAACGTCATGTTTACCTTATCTAATATTTTCTTGACCCTAATACAATGATATTTGTGAGATTATATATACATATATAACATATGTACATGTATTTTTTTTAAATTTAATTTTATTTTATTTTGTCAATATACAATGTGGTTGATTATTGTGGCCCATTACCAAAACTTCCCTCCCTCTTCCCTCTCCCCCCTCCCACCCAACAATGTCCTTTCTGTTTCCTTGTTGTATCTACTTCAAGGAATTGTAACTGTTATGTCTTCTTCACCCCCACCCCCCGGTTTTCTTTTTGTGTGTGTGTGAATTTATGTATTTATTTTTAGCTCCCCCCAATAAGTGAGTACATGTGATATTTCTCTTTCTGTGCCTGACTTGTTTCACTTAATATAATTCTCTCTATAAGTTAGGTATAGATGGAAAGTATCTCAACATAATTAAAGCCATATATGATAAAACCACTGCAAATATCATCCTGAATGGGGAAAAGCAGAAAGCTTTTACTTTAAGAACAAGAACTAGACAAGGATGCCCACTCTCACCACTCCTATTCAACATAGTGTTGGAAGTACTAGCCAGAGCAATCGGAGAAGAGAAGGAAATAAAGGGCATCCAGATTGGAAAAGATGAAGTCAAACTGTCCCTGTTTGCAGATGACATGATCCTATGTATCGAACAGCCTAAAGCCTCTACAAAAAAACTCTTGGAGTTGATAAATGATTTCAGCACAGTAGCAGGATACAAAATCAACACACAAAAATCAGTGGCATTTCTATTCTCCAATAGTGAACATGCAGAAAGGGAAATCAAGAAATCTTGCCCATTTACAATAGCCACCAAAAAAATAAAATACTTAGGAATTAAGTTAACCAAGGAAGTGAAAAATCTCTATAATGAGAACTACAAACCACTGCTGAGAGAAATTAGAGAGGATACAAGAAGATGGAAAAATATCCCATGCTCTTGGATTGGAAGAATCAATATACTGAAAATGTCCATATTACCCAAAGTGATACAGAAATTCAATGCAATCCCCATCAAAATTCCAATGACATTTTTCTCAGAAATGGAAAGAACTATCTAGACATTTATATGGAATAACAAAAGACCACGCATAGCCAAAGCAATTCTGAGCAAATAAAATAAAATAAAATAAAGCTGGAGGCATAACACTACCTGACTTTAAACTATACTACAAAGCTATAATAACCAAAACAGTGTGGTACTGGCATAAAAACAGACATACTGATCAATGGAATAGAATAGAGAATCCAGAAATCAACCCACACATCTACAGCCATCTGATCTTTGACAAAGGCACCAAGCCTATTCACTGGGGAAGAGACTGCCTCTTCAGCAAATGGTCCTGGGAGAACTGGATATCAATATGCAGGAGAATGAAACTAGACCCATACCTTTTACCATACACTAAAATCAACTCAAAATGGATTAAAGAATTAAATATACACCCTGAAACAATAAAACTTCTTAAAGAAAACATAGGAGAAACACTTCATGAAGTAAGACTGGACACAGACTTCATGAATATGACCCCCAAAGCATGGGCAACCAAAGGAAAAATAAACAAATGGGATTATATCAAACTAAAGAGCTTCTGCACAGCAAAAGAAACAACTAACAGAGTTAAAAGACAACCAACAGAGTGGGAGAAAATATTTACATGTATTTATAATATGTGTACCTTTTTGTCTTGTACTTTTTTGTCTACACTGTCTGTACCTTTATGCCTTTCTGTCTTGATGGTTTTGTTTCCATTAAAGACTAATAAGAAAAGAAAATCTACATCACTACAAATAAGGCCTTTTATCTAATTCTCAGTGAAAAGGAAAAAAATACACCTGAGAAAGATATTAAACAATTTCCTGGGTCTATTATCAAGGTCTAGTGTTTTCTTTAAGACACTCTCTTTTTCTCCAGCTACTTTTCAAATCCCAGTCAGAATGTGATCTCCAAAACCTTGTAGAGTATATCAATTCCTATCCTTGTTCATTAAAAATCAAACTTTCTGTAGCCATTGCAATGTGGCTCCTTTACATATTACTCAGTTTGCCAAAAGCAACCAGTCTTTGTTTCTTTCTGCTTTTAAGTCCAATTGAGATTTTGTGTGCTGGTCTTTAAAACAATGCTTTTATTTCTTTGAGTCTCTGAGAAGCTGCAGTTGTTTTATTAGTTCTCAGATGATTTATGTATTTTCAATGTACAAGTGCCTAAAGGGTAAGATAAATATAGGTATTTTTATAATAAAATTTGAAAAATTGTTCAAGGCTTGAAAAAGCAAAGCTTATTAGATGCTCAAAATTAAAATGAATGCTTTCTCTGCCATGCTATTTTTGCAAAGAACACAAGACATGTGAAGAGAAGCTCTGATAAATATTCCAATTTTTTGCTCTCTATCCACAGCACATCAATATATAATATAAATACGAAGTCATTTACTATAAGATATCTGTTTATTTTAAAAGAAAATAATCCTGAAAGTTGTAAACCTCAAGCTGGGGTATATGAATCCTGGGATATCCGGGCCTCTACCCTTTAAGTGTTAAAGATAAATATCAACCAACATACCAATGTAACTAGTACATGTAACATAGACCTCCTTACAACATTTCTTCTTCATGTGGAAAGGTTGGATTTCTGTGTTCATTTATATCGTAACTGATTTTAATATAGATATGTTTTATGTTAAAAATAAGTCTTCGTACATTTGTGTACTTCTATATTTGATCAATTATAAGAGACTTTGATATTTTAATGCTCCAGAGGGGCATCTTCCTTCCTTGGGTGGAAAGGAAGTATGTGCCCACATTCTTCTTTAACAAAAGAGTGCCCACATACTTCTATAATAAAAGAGTATGCCCACATGCTCTTTGTAGTAGTATGTGCTTGTGGGGAATGAAGAAGGCATTCTCCACATAATACATACTACTGCAAAGAGTCGATAACTCCTATCTTTTGTAAGACTCATTTCTGAGTACATTATAAGATGAAAAAGTGTTACTGACATTTCCAGTCTTCTCAGTTCTGTATCTATAAAATTAATCTCCTAACAAGCTTAAATAACTCCCAAAGAGTTACTGATGTTGACTATGCTCATAGAGATTACATATTATTTATGTAATGTGAAATTCAGTTTACTTAAGTATGTATGAATTAGATCTGGTATAAAAGTCAGAGTTGGAAGAATATGAGGATAAAGTATGCTTATTTGGAAGAGGGTAAAGATAAGTACTTCACACTATTGGCTAAACTATTAATAGGGGAATTCTCTGACAAAATGAGCGCTGAACAGTACTGAGTAGCAGAGAAGTGTTCTGGAAAAGACTGAGGTCAAGCATGAGTTGCTGATACACCTTATTACTCTCAGTAATAGATACAGCTTCTAATGGTGGTTCATAACCTGTAAGAAGGTGATTAAAATCAGCATTCAGGCAATCAGCAGGAGTTTTGATGAGGTATACAGGGGCAATGAATAGAAGGGGAAAAGGACAGGGTCATGGTTGGGCCCGGGTAAACATGGATATAAAAGAGGTGAGCAGATTTTTTAAAATCCAGTAAAAGTACCTGAATAGAAGCCATAGATGTAGGGGAGAAATAGAAAGCATTTTAAGGAAGTCAAAGAATGGGAGATTTTAGAGAAGAGAATACCGAGGCCATGCTGGAAAGGGCAGTTTCTACAGAATGTAAAGGGCAGAAGCAAAAATATACTGAGCTAAGGTATAAACAGGAGTATAAATAGGTGAAGAAGTGAATACAAAGCTTACTATTCATTTTGAAAACTTGTCTTAGGAAAACATAGAAGTCACCAAACAGAAGAGAATACAAGGCAGGAAAAAGCTGTTCTGTTTTGTTTTTAGTATTGAGCAGACTTTCTTGTATGCGTGCTTGGGGAATAAAAATTCTGTAAGGAGAAAAAGGCTGATGATGAAAGAATGAGAAGATGTGATTGGTCTAGCAAAGTATTGAAATGTGGGAAGAATAGAAACCAAAGCCCATATGCAGGGATTTACTATGTGCAGGAGTAGGCATGCCACTTCCTTTAATTAGGGAAGAGAGGTGGAAAGTGAGTGAACCAATAGCTGCTCATTTGTACAGATCAGGGAAGACAATAGAGAAACCTATTGGTTTAGTTATCTTAATGAGGTAGGAAACAAATTTGGCCTGTGGATGAGAAAGTAGCTTATAAGGAAGGGTATTTAAAGGAATTTTCAAAGTCTAAAAGAGTTGCTTAAGGTAATGAAGTGAGAATATATTGTAGAAATTTTTCAGAGGATCTGGGGTAATATTGAGGTTACACATATGATTGAAAAGTAGGAATTTATACTGGCTTCACTATGCAATGAGGAACCATCTTCTCTAGGCACTCTTGGTAAATCAGATAAAGGAGTGAGTAAATCATGAGACTGCATCAATTCAAAGCAGTTAACATGGAGCAGAAATTAGGTCAGAGTATATAGGATACCAGGTAAAAAGGGATTTTTGATTTTATAGCTGCATGACAGTGGAATTTGTTATCTGAACTGGGACATATTTGAGGTTAAAAGAAGGCAATGACCCAACAAGACACTGGGAAACAGGAATAAATTGGTCGGTCACTAGGCCAACCAGGATAAATGACTAGCATGTTCATAATGACTAAAAGAAATTTTTTTAAATACCATATAGATTGAGAGAAAATGTCTAGTAAATGGTCTAAACCTCGTTGAGATTGGAGAAAGCTAAATCATGAATAAGAAACTGAGAACTCTGAAGTTGAGACTATCACGGCTAAAAAATTGTCTATAGGAGTTCAGATCTCAGAGGTTTAATAGATACTGTGACCCTAGTTAATAAAACAATTAGTATTATTGGAGTGGAGAAGGTAAGAAATTCATCAGGGTTCAGAAAGTCACAGTGGCCTAAGGTTAAAGTGTGGATGTTTATTTTCCTACACACTTTAAAATTGTCCAGGAAGATGGTAGAATTAATGGTGGAGAGAAAGTTTATAAGTCAGGGGCCATAGTCCTCAAAAAATATTAAGAAATGAGTTTGAGAGAGGTCAGTCAGTAACAAGGATGAGGTCTGGGTGACATGAGGTTCAGTGAAGGTAGTTTTGTAAGAAGGTACAAGAGGTTTGGTAATGGCTATTAAGAAAATGAATATGTTTGACTGTCATTGCTTCTTGTCATTAAGTATTTGAATCACCCTTGATCCATACTCATGCCTAAACTTTGATTCTAATTTTACTTCTAGTGCCTACAGAGAGAGAATTCGCTGTTTGTTCTAACAAGATTAAATTCTACATATCAGTTATAAACCTCATTTTAAATTGCTAACTTAGACTTCTTGTTTACGTTTTGATTTTGACTAACAAGAATTTATCCTTAAAGCACATCCTTATTCCTGCTATGCCAATAAAAACAAGATGTGTTTTTTACAAAAGAGTCAGACCTTAGACTAAGGAGACTATATCAAGTAGATGACAAATTTTGCAGTTTCTGTGAAGCTTTTCATCATAAGACTGAAGGTGCTTCCTGTATACTAATTTTAAATATCATAAGTTAAAAATTGAGGTCACAATTATTCACATCTTCTTTGCTGATATTGTAAATACTTGATACCTTCACACTCTGTCTCTAATTTTAACAGACAAAAACTGAATTTTACATATTCCTGAGTTTTACATTTTATTCCTTTCTACCATTACTAAAAGGAATAAATAATTTTTACTAGCATTTATAAAATGTCTTAACATATCCCTAATAAGATAAGGCTTTAAAAATAGAAAATTAGATGTGAAAACACTACTTTCATCTTTCCATTTATAATGCATTTTTTATTACACTGAAATCATTGCACACAATGGGTAGTAGGATTTTTTAAAACTTGGAGAATTTTCCTTAAACCAAAATGTCATAATTCAATGAACTGCATGTAAAATGAGTAATTGTAATTAATTAGCATATCCAAGATTTTAAATTAGGTTAATTATACTCACATAAGATTGTTAGTACTATAGCAAGTTATAGCAGACCAAAGTACCAAAAATATCTTAACATTTAGTGAACAAATAAATTGTTTAAACAATTGCTATAGCAATTGTTGCATTAATAACATTATAATTATATAAAATGTGTTTACACTTAATATGGCAGCAGAGTAAATCTCCCCTTGGCACTTACCTCTTCTCCTGAGATAGTTTTAATCATGTGTATGTTGGCTTTCTTCTTTCTCTTCTCTTCCCTCTGAAGTCTCTCAATAGAGTTGAAAATTAATTTAATATTTTTAACTCCCCTTCTGGGAATGGAATCAAACTTCTGAATTTCATCACATTTACATAGCCCTTCCAGCCTCATTTCACAAACCCTGGCAATCTTCAAATGTAGTCATACACATGATAAGCGATTTGTAAAAATGATGTTGTATAATTTCTTACAGATAAAAGTAAGCTAGCTTTAAAATGCATCTTTACCAAATTTTGCTAAATATTTCTTTCAATCACATGGCAGAAGTCTGTTATCAAAGGTTTTACCCTATGAACACAGAATGTTACAAGGAGCTTCAAAACATCAAGGTTTTTTTTTTTTTTTTTTTAATTTTATTTTGTCGATATACATTGTAGCTGATTATTGCTCCCCATCACCAAAACCTCCCTCCCTTCTCCCTCCCCCACTCCCCCCAAAAAATGTCCTTTCTGTTTGCTTGTTGTATCAACTTCAAATAATTGTGGTTGTTATATCTTCTTCCCCCCCCCGTTTGTGTGTGTGTGTGTGTGTATGTGTGTGTGTGAATTTATATATTAATTTTTAGCTCCCTCCAATAAGTGAGAACATGTGGTATTTCTCTTTCTGTGCCTGACTTGTTTCACTTAATATAATTCTCTCAAGGTCCATCCATGTTGTTGCAAATGGCAGTATTTCATTCGTTTTTATAGCTGAGTAGTATTCCATTGTGTAGATGTACCACATTTTCCGTATCCACTCATCTGATGATGGGCATTTGGGCTGGTTCCAACTCTTGGCTATTGTAAAGAGTGCTGCGATGAACATTGGGGAACAGGTATACCTTCGACTTGATGATTTCCATTCCTCTGGGTATATTCCCAACAGTGGGATGGCTGGGTCGTATGGTAGATCTATTTGCAATTGTTTAAGGAACCTCCATACCATTTTCCATAGAGGCTGCACCATTTTGCAGTCCCACCAACAATGTATGAGAGTTCCTTTTTCTCCGCAGCCTCGCCAGCATTTATCGTTCATAGTCTTTTGGATTTTAGCCATCCTAACTGGGGTTAGATGGTATCTCAATGTGGTTTTGATTTGCATTTCCCGGATGCTGAGTGATGTTGAGCATTTTTTCATATGTCTGTTGGCCATTTGGATATCTTCCTTAGAGGAATGCCTACTTAGCTCTTTTGCCCATTTTTTAATTGGGTTGCTTGTTTTCTTCTTGTAAAGGCGATATTACAACTGATTCACCTGAAATAAAAGAAATCATTCGAGACTACTATAAACAACTATACGCCAACAAATTTGAAAATCTGGAGGAAATGGATAAATTTCTGGACACACACAAGCTCCCAAAACTGAACCGTGAAGACGTAGAAAATTTGAACAGACCAATAACAATAAAGGAGATTGAAGCTGTTATCAGAAGGCTCCCAACAAAGAAAAGCCCAGGACCAGATGGATTCACAACAGAATTTTACCAAACATTCAAAGAGGAATTGACACCGATTCTTTACAAACTATTCCAAAAGATTGAAACGGACGCAAATCTCCCAAACTCATTCTATGAAGCAAACATCATCCTGATACCAAAACCAGGTAAAGATATAACCAAAAAAGAAAACTACAGGCCGATATCCTTGATGAATATAGATGCAAAAATCCTCACTAAAATACTAGCAAACAGAATACAGCAACACATACGAAAAATTATTCATCACGATCAAGTGGGATTCATCCCAGGGATGCAAGGTTGGTTCAACATACGCAAATCAATAAATGTGATACACCATATTAATGAACTCAAACACAAGGACCATATGATCATCTCTATAGATGCTGAAAAAGCATTTGATAAAGTTCAGCACTCATTCATGACAAAGACCCTCTATAAGTTAGGTATAGAGGGAAAGTATCTCAACATAATTAAAGCCATATATGCCAAACCCACAGCCAATATCATCCTGAATGGGGAAAAGCTGAAAGCTTTTCCTTTAAGAACAGGAACTAGACAAGGATGCCCACTCTCACCACTCCTATTCAACATAGTGTTGGAAGTACTAGCCAGAGCAATCAGAGAAGAGAAGGAAATAAAGGGCATCCAGATTGGAAAAGATGAAGTCAAACTGTCCCTGTTTGCAGATGACATGATCCTATATATCGAACAGCCTAAAACCTCTACAAAAAAACTGTTGGAATTGATAAATGATTTCAGCACAGTCGCAGGATACAAAATCAACACACAAAAATCAGTAGCATTTCTTTTCTCCAATAGTGAACATGCAGAAGGAGAAATCAAGAAAGCCTGCCCATTTACAATAGCCACCAAAAAAATAAAATACTTAGGAATTGAGTTAACCAAGGAGGTGAAAAATCTCTATAATGATAACTACAAACCACTGCTGAGAGAAATTAGAGAGGGTACAAGAAGATGGAAAGATATTCCATGCTCTTGGATTGGAAGAATCAACATAGTGAAAATGTCCATACTACCCAAAGTGATATACAAATTCAATGCAATCCCCATCAAAATTCCAAAGACATTTTTCTCAGAAATGGAAAAATCTATTCAGACATTTATATGGAACAATAAAAGACCACGAATAGCCAAAGCAATGCTGAGCAAAAAAAATAAAGCTGGAGGCATAACACTACCTGACTTTAAGCTATACTACAAAGCTATAATAACCAAAACAGTATGGTACTGGCAGAAAAACAGACACACTGACCAATGGAATAGAATAGAGAATCCAGAAATCAACCCACACACTTACTGCCATCTGATCTTTGACAAAGGCACCAAGCCTATTCACTGGGGAAGGGACTGCCTCTTCAGCAAGTGGTGCTGGGATAACTGGATATCGATATGCAGGAGAATGAAACTAGATCCATACCTCTCACCGTATACTAAAATCAACTCAAAATGGATTAAGGATTTAAATATACACCCTGAGACAATAAAACTTCTTAAAGAAAACATAGGAGAAATACTTCAGGAAATAGGACTGGGCACAGACTTCATGAATACGACCCCAAAAGCACGGGCAACCAAAGGAAAAATAAACAAATGGGATTATATCAAACTAAAAAGCTTCTGCACAGCAAAAGAAACAATTAACAGAGTTAAAAGACAACCAACAGAGTGGGAGAAAATATTTGCAAAATATACATCTGACAAAGGATTAATATCCAGAATATATAAGGAACTCAAAACATCAAGGTTTTGAAGTGAGTCTGTATGGGTTTTATGTGAAAAAGTTCAGAGGTTTATTAATTGTGAAAAAACACAGACCCAAAAACACACTTCAGGAATCATAGGATCAAACCAGTCCGTTTATGTTAATGAGAAGTTGCAGCTTTTTGCTGATCTTTTAAATGACCGTGCTTATTTTAAAAGAGGAGAGTATAACCTTTTCTATAAAAGAAAGCTTGCTCAATTTTTGACAGTACAGAAATCTATAAGAGAAATAGGAAAGATTTTTATTAGAATGGTGGCCCCTAAAAGTAACCTGTCCAGAGGAAAAGGAAAACTTTAACATATTCTGTACAACATGATTTAGATATACCTTGTATTTTATTCAGCTTCCTGCAAGCTTCAGAGCTTATAAAGTGTTTAGTCTTAATTTTCTCCTGTTTCTTTTTTGTTGTTCTTGTTGTTGAAATCTGCTTTTATTTATTTTATTGTTATTTTTTAATTTTAACATTTACTTGTACATATTTGTGGGGCACAGTGTGTTGTTTCAATACATGCATATACTGCACAATGATTCACTTAGGATAGACAGCACAGTTTTGTACCCAATTAATCCACCACTTCTCCTACCCCACACACCCCTTCACTCCCTGCCTGTGGTAACCATTATTTCTACTCTCTACTTTTATGAGAACTACTTTTTTTCATTTTTTTTAGATTCCACATATAAGTGACATCATGTGGTATCTATCTTTCTGTGCCTGACTTCACTTAATGCAATGACTTCCAGTTCCACCCGTGTTCCTGAAAATGATAGGATATCTTTTTTTTTTAATAGCTGAATAGTATTCCACTGTGTATATATACCAGTTTTCTCAATCCATTCATCTGTTAATGGACATTTAGGTTGATTCCATCTCTTGTCTATTTTGAATATAGTTGCGATGAACATGGGAGTGTGGGTGTCCCTTTGATATATTGATTTCATTTCCTATAGGTACATACCTAGTAATGGGACAGCTGGATCTTAAGGTAAATCTATGTTTAGTTCTCTGAGGAACCTCACAGTTTTCAACAATGGCTGTAACAATTTACACTCCCACCAACAATACAGGAGAGTTCCCTTTTCTCCAAATCCTCACCAGCATTTGTTTTCTGTCTTGTTGATAATAGCCATTCTAACTGGGGTGACATGATATCTCATTGTGGTTTTAATCTGCCCTTTCATGATAATTAGTGATTTTTAGCAGTTTTGTGTGTGCTTGTTAACCATTGGTATGTTTCCTTTTGAGAAATGTCTGTTTGGGCCCTTTGCCCATTTTTTAATCGGGTTATTTGCTTTTTTGCTGTTGAGTTGCTTGAGTTCCTTATATATGCTGGATATTAGCCCTTTGCACGATGTGTAATTTGTAAACATTTTCTTCCATTCTGTAGATTGTCTCTTCACTTTGTTCATAGTGGCCCTTGCTGTGTAGAAGTTTTTTAGGTGACGTAGTCCCATTTGCATATTTTTGCTTTAGTTGCCCGTGCCTTTATAGTCTTGCCCCCAAAAAGCACTTCCCGCTACCATTTTATGTAGCATTTCCCGTATATTTCCCGCATATCATAGTTTGCAGCCTTAAATTTAGGTGTTTAATTCATTTGGAGTTGATTTTTTGTGTATGGCAAGATACAGGAGTCCAGTTTCAATCTTCTACATGTAGATATCCAGTTTTCCAAACATCATTTTTTGAAGAAGCTATCCTTTCCCCACTGTGTGTTCTTTGCACCTTTGTCAAAAATTAGTTGGCTGTATATGCATGGGTATATTTCTGGGCTCTATATTCTATTCTATTAATCTATTTTTTGTTTGTTTGTTCATTTGCTCTTTTGTTTTAATGCCAGTACAATACTGTTTTGGTTATTATAGCTTTATACCACATTATGAAGTCAGGAAACATGATGCCTCCAACTTTGTTCTTTTTGTTCAAAATCACTTTGGGTATACTGGCTCTTTTTTGTTCCCTTACAAATTTTAAGTACATTTTTTCTATTTCTGTGAAGAATATCATTGGTATTTTAATAGGGAATATGTTTAATGTAGGGATTTCTTTGGGTAATACGGATGTCTTGATGATGTTAATTCTTCCAACCCATGAGCATGGGATATCTTTCCATTTGTTTGTGTCCTCTTCAGTTTTTTTTTTTTAACTAATGTTTTATAGTTTTCATTGTAGCAGTCTTTAACCTCCTTGGTTAAATTTACTCCTAGGTATTTCGTTTATTTTGGTAGCTATTGTGAACAGGACTACTTTCTTGATCTCTCCTTCTGCCATATGATTATTGACATATAGGAAAGCTACTGATTTTTGTGCTGATTTTGTATCCTGCCACTATACTGAATTCATTTATTAGTTCTAGTAATTTTTGGTGAAGTCTTCAGTGTTTTTTATGTATATGAACATGTCACCTACAAATAAGGATAGTTTGAGTTCCTTCTTTCCAATGCAGATGCCCTTTATTGCTTCTCTTGCCTTATTGCTCTGGCTAGAACTTCTAGTACTGTGTTGAATAAGAGTGGGTAAACTGGGCATCTTTGTCTTATTCCATATCTTAGAGGGAAGGCCTCCAATTTTTGTTCATTCAGTATATTAGGTGTGTGCTTATCATATATGACCTTTACTATGTTGAGGTACATTGCTTCTATACTTAATCTGCTGAGTGTTTTTATCAAGAAGGGGTATTAGATTTTATCAAATGCTTTTCCTTGTCTATTGAGAAGACTATATTTTTTCCCCTTAATTCTTTTGATGTGATGTATCATGTTTATTTATTTATGTATGTTAAAATAACCTTGTATCCCTATGATGAATCCCTCTTGATCATGGTGAATGATCTTTTTAATATGTCATTGTATTCTGTTTGCTAGTATTTTGTTGAGTATCTTCACATCTGTGTTCACTAGGGATTTTGGTCTGTAGTATTCTTTTTGGTTTTGTCTCTTTCTGGTTTTTGTATGAGGGCAATGCTGGCCTGGTAGAATGAGTTTTGAAGTGTCCCCCCCCCTTCAATATTTTGGAAGAGGTTGTGAAGAATTGGTATTAGTTTTTATTTAAGTGTTTGGTACAATTTGGCTGTGACACAATCTGATCTTGGGGATTTCTTCTTTCCTTTCATACTCTGGATGCCCCTGTGTTTGATTTAAGTGATATGCTATGAGTGAAAAAGCAAAGGGCAAAGCAGTGAGCATGTTATTATCTCTTTTGTAAATTGAATTAATTAGTGGTTCTCAAAGTATGTTACCTGACCTAGCAGCATCAGCATCACCAGGGAAATGAAAATACTAGGTACTGTCTCAGAGGTACTGAATTAGAAACTGGGTATAGAGCCCAGCAGTCTATGTTTAACCAGCCTTCCAGGTATTTCTGGTGTATTGCAAAATTTGAAAATAACTGTGTCAAGGAATGTAACTAGTTATTGGTGTTTTAACAGATAATTTTGCTTTATTTGCTATTAAAATAAATTGTTAAAATTTATTATCTTTGGAGATAGAAATGTGAAAAGAATCATTCCCTTTTTTTACTGTTAGAATTTTCTAACAATGTTCAATTTTTATTTTTATTTTTATTCCATCTGGGCTTATCTATGTGAAACCATGGCCCATTTTTTGTTTGCATTTCTATAATTCTCTACAAAAATAAAAATACAAGTAATAAACGTTATTTTTTAAAAATACTTGAATTAAATTTAGCTCTTCTTGAAGCATTTATTCAATAAGGCTTGCTAGATTTGTAGGTGCTTATTTTGCATCAGGAACTGAGTATAAAATAAGTACTGAGTTTGGGGGTAAAAAAAATGATGAATGGGGCATAATTCTTTATGCCAAGACAATACTTTCATATCTACTTGAGGAGAAAAATATATAAATCGGTATAATTGTCCAGATTTGGGAAGCCTAGTTTCTAGTCTTAGACCCTTTGTTCCTTAAACATCTACATTAAAACTTAAATTTGTTTAATCCATCATTTTTCCCAAAAGGATTTGAGTTAAGTTTATGTTCGACATAAACAATATTAACAAAACAGAATGTCAGGGCCATGGAAAGGAAGATAAACAATTACACTAATGATGTAGACTCATTTTTTATTCTTTCAGGAAACATTTCTTAAGCACCTGTTTTGTGCTAGGTGCTATGCTATGCACTGAGGATGCATCGGTGGAAAATTTACCAGTAAGGCAATTTCTTTCTTGTCGGAGTGATGAACATATACGTCAATTTAGCAATAATAAACCCTTTAAGTCTTGAGAAAGAATTTTCAACATGATACAAGAAGACAGGGTTTAGAAGACAAAAAGAGGGAGTTGCCCGTTTTTCTGATAATATCATTTTCTAAAAGTTTGTCTAATTAATTTTATTCCCTGGTTTTCAAAATAATCTCAGTAAGGGACACAGAAGATAGCTTCTGTTTGCATATTTCACAAGCTACCTCTACTGAACACTTTTGTATATTTCTTTTGCTCTATT
The DNA here is from genome assembly GCF_027409185.1 of Cynocephalus volans. Lineage (NCBI taxonomy): Eukaryota > Metazoa > Chordata > Mammalia > Dermoptera > Cynocephalidae > Cynocephalus > Cynocephalus volans. The sequence continues at coordinate 74,111,427 of NC_084464.1, forward strand.
TCCTATCAATTTTACTTTAATAGTTGAGTTTATCTTTCATCTAAAATGTTGTATAATGATTTTTTTTAGTTAATGAATAAAAATTACCTGAGTGTTTTTTCACAATATCCTTTAAAATGCCTAAATAATATTCTATCATAACTTTTCAATATATTTAAACACCTCAAAGTTTGGTCTTTTAATTTTATCTTTAGTATCCTTTCATTAAAAATTCTATAATGAATGTCTTTGGCAGATATCTGCCTGTGTATTTATATTTATTCTCTAGATGTGGATTTGTGAGATTGAAAAGACTAAATATTTAAAGGTTCTTGATATATATGGTTGCATTGCCTTATAAAATAAGGCACCCTCTCAAAGAATCAATTTTTTGTTTGGGAAATCATGCCAAATAAGGAAAAAGTGATAATATCTATCTTGAAATTATAAAATGAAACAGATGCATTTGTTTTTGAGAACAGAAAAATATTTTTGTGACCTTAATGCTAGAATATGTTTCTCACATATAGATTTATTAAAGAAAATATGTGTAAATAACATGGATAATGTGTATGAGAGCAGTTTTACAAGAATTTAAGAATTAGTCCATGTGGCAGTTTCAATATAAGACTCTTCCTACAAGGGTAGAATCTGTAATCAGGATGCCAGGAATTAAGTCTCAGTTCTGCCATCAATACTCCATATTATTTGATCAAATTATTGAATTTCTCCAAGTCTCAGTTTTTTAATAGGTAAAGAAGGATTAAAATACAATTTTTTCAAAAGGTGTCAGAGTATTAAATGAAGTAATGTGTACAAGCACTCAGCAATAAATGCAAGCATATGAAGAAATCAATAAAGGTTAACTGTCATCATTATTTAAGGCCTTTGATAAACATAGATGTCAGGTAAAATTATTTGCTTTCTGTGTCTCAGGTTTTTTTTAATATATGTAAAGATTTATATCAACATATTTTAAAACCCCCTACAAAAGGCAGATTCTGAAATGGCTTCCAATGATCCCTGTCTCCTAGTGTTCAGGTCTTTGTTAATCCCATGTTCTTGAGCATACACTGGATCTAGTAACTTGCTTCAGCTAATAGAATATGGCAAAACTGAAGGAATTTTGCTTCTGAGATTAAGTTACAGGAGTCTCCAGACTTCTGTCTTCTTGTGCCCTCCTGCCCTCAGTTACTCATTCTGATGAAGCCAGCTGCCATATTGTGAAAGATCCAATGGAAAGAAACAGAGGGAAGCCTCTGAGGAATGGAGGCCCTCCAAGGAGCCTGTGAGGAACTGAATCCCATCAACAACCACATTCATGACACTGGAAGCTGACCTTTTCCAGTAAAATGTGAGATGACCTCAGCTTCAGTGGACCCCTTCATCACAGCCTCATAAAAGACCCTGAGCAAAGTCATACTTGTATTACTGACATGCAAAACTGGTAAGATAAAAAAATATTATTTTTTCAAACCATACAATTACAGGGTAATTTGTTACATAGCAGTAGATAATATAATCGCTTTCAGCTCTAGAATTTTACGAACATGTGATTAAGAACAATCCTTTCAACTTTTATCTTTTCTAAATTATATGTATTTTGGTGTCAATAAGAATTTTCCTGGGTTTATCATTCAGGTATTTACATGCATTTGTTAAAAACTGTGGGAGTTACTTTCTTCACATACTATATTGAGGGAGATGGGGCATTTAATTATAATGAGTACCGTCCAGTTATTTTATATATATATATATAAATATATATATTTATATATATATAAATATATATATTTGCTCACTACTCTTTGTTAATACATCATCTCAGTACCCATATTTAAGTTCTTCAGAGATAAACTTATTGTTTTTAATTAGTCTGGGTGTAGAAAAATTTCTTTAAAAGTGTTAATTAATTTACACCCATATTAATTATGAAAAGAGAGATAATGAAAACTCAAAGCAAAGGAGATAAAATTTAATGTTATTGAAGCAGTCATAGATTATGTGAGTAATAATTCCAAACTATTTATTTTAGTCATCAAATCTCAAAATATTCTTATTTAATTTAGAAAATTCTTAAATGTATATGTTAATATTAATTTGGGCAATTATCTCTGTTATAAATTATGTTTAATAGCAACAGAAATGTAACCTTTTAATGGCTGAAAAATATACACATAAATGCTTTTTTAAAGTATTTAAAAATTTTTGATAATTAATAAATATAGCTTTTAAACAATAGAAAATGGACATTTTACAATTTTGGCCTAAGAAAAGATCCTTCCAAACATTACAATTTTGGATGAATTTCAATATTATACTAAGTAGAATATATTAATAAACCATTTAGCAAAGAGGAACAAAGAATTATGTGCTTTGCTATGCCCAATTCTGCCCCTTTTTGGCTCTCCTGACTTAAGGAAAGAAGTTTCAATGGGAATGGTTTAATAATTTAGTGAGTGATAGAGATATTTTGGAAAGAACACTCAGAAACAGAGCATTTAATAGCTGGAAGGAACATAAGAATGCAAACAGATTGCAGAATGGATATTATAAATAAGAAATAAGAAAGCTTCCTAGACTGTCTTTTAAAACTGAATAAACTCAAATTCAAATGGTGTCAGGAATAACTTGATTTATTTTTCTATGGGAAAATTAGAGTCAAAATAAATTAGCTCGGGTTTCTGCAGTACTGAATACTTTGTAAGAGATAAGAATAAAAGTTACTCTCTTCAAACTATTAGGTGACAAGTTTTATTGTGTTTGATTAATGATTTAAACAACACTTTGGGCAGAAATGTTTATTCCAATTGCAAAATCTACCAAGTATAAGAATAGGAAGCAGCTGAGAAGTTGGCTATGCAGTAAGCCAAATTAGGTCTTCTCAAGCCAAATAAACTTACTTTGTGCCCAGAATTATACAAATGTGTTTGCTACACTAATGTCATCAGATGGCAATATTTCTTAAATTAGGAATAGTCATCTTGTGTATATCCTATACATATGATTATGTATCATATCAATATTCTTAAGAGTGTGTGAAGCACTCTCAGGTCTAGGAGATCCCTGTTCAGTCAGGATGGGGTAACCACCACTGCCTAACCTTCAGAGGTGTCCAGGAAAGAAGCAAGTGTGCCCAAATATCCTGTAGCACTTTAGTACCTATCCTGAATCATATGATGATTGAAATGCATGGGTTTCTCTGGAAGCCTAACTACCACTCGTTACACTGCCTAGATGAAATGGCATATTTTGGATTCCTAATAAGTGACAATAAATAGACAGATAGATAGATGAATAAATGAATGAACAAGTAGGTCTTGGAACAGAATCTACTTGTTATTTGGGATCTGTCTGTGATTGCCAAATCTATTCTCTGCTTTGAGCTCCGTGAACACAGCCATTGACAGACAGTCACATTACAGTCCCCCAGAAACAGGAGAGAGCAAATGCACTCTTCTATATTATTGTGGCTAAGGAACGTGGAAGCTAGACATATTCTGGCTCAATAAGATCTTAAGATGAGGTAATCTGAGGTTAAAATCTATGGTTGATTTTCAATATGATAAAAAATACTGAATTGTTCCCTTAGATTCAATATCACTTTTTTTTCTTGAATATGAACATGTAAAAACTCTACAGTACATTTTTTTTCCATTTTGAACAAATTAAAAGTGAATGTTGGGTAAGTCAGTGATGGTCATGATCCCTGGAATAAAATCTGTGCTTTCCATAGCATGGGTGGTAGGTGCCTATGACCTGTTGGAGCTTTCTAACTGAATGAGTCTTTCAAATAAAGTCTTATACACACACACATACACACACACACACACACACACGCACTATATATATATATATATATATATATATATATATATATATATATTACTAGAAGGAAATATGCTAAATATGTCAAAGTGTTATTTCTGAAGACACCAGGTTTGTTTTTTCTTATTAAATTTACTAGTGGGGAACTAAACCTTTGGTTAAACCATGGGTCTTCTCCGTATTCTTCATATTATTAATTTTTTTTTAAACTTTTATTTTGTCGATATACATTGTGGTTGATTATTGTTCCCCTTTACCAAAACCTCCCTCCCTCCTCCCTCTCCTCCCTCCCCCGCAACAATGTCCTTTCTGTTTGTTTGTCGTATCAACTTCAAGTAATTGTGGTTGTTATATCTTCTTCCCCCACCCCCCGGTTTTGTGTGTGTGTGTGTGTGTGTGTGTGTGTGTGAATTTATATATTAATTTTTAGCTCCCACCAATAGTGAGAACATGTGGTATTTCTCTTTCAGTGCCTGACTCGTTTCACTTAATATAATTCTCTCAAGGTCCATCCATGTTGTTGCAAATGGCAGTATTTCATTCGTTTTTATAGCTGAGTAGTATTCCATTGTGTAGATGTACCACATTTTCCTTATCCACTCATCCGATGATGGACATTTGGGCTGGTTCCAACTCTTGGCCTTTACATCAAAATAGAAAGGTGTATTTTTTTTTACAACAGACTACTAATAAGAAGCTATTTATACTGCTTGTCTCCTTAAACTCTATATGTGAGAAAAGTAAATATGGCATTGATTGACTATGGGCTAAAATCTCCTTTTCAGTAATCCAAATCTTTTATAATCATTGTCTCCTATTATACACCAACCTATTATCCTGGACTCTACTGTCTATATTCTAACACAGCAATGTATCAAATCTATGGTTTCCATCATTTATTTTCTTATCCTAAATCAGCATTTATTGAGACTATATTATAGAAGGGCATGTCAAAGGATTCACTACATCTCCAAATAAGATCTATGGCAAGAATTGGAAGTTCAGACACATTCCGCTTAAAACAAGTACAAATGCTGGCTACAGCTAAGTAAAAAAGAATGACATTACTATAAACCCTCAGCTTTGATGAGGTGAGGGAGACTATCTTAAGAAAGATCAATGTTGTTCTGTAGCAGGAAGATGCTTGAAGATGACTTTTGGATCTACTATATAATCATAGTTTTTTTCCTTCAAAAAAAGAAAAAAAAAAAGGCATAGAGCGGACAGGGTTAGAAATCTATTCTTCTGTTGTTCTTAAACACCAGTAATGATTAACCGAATAATACAACTCACCTAACTTCATGATATGGCTCAAGATTAAATTTAATTTCAGAAAGCTCCCTCAGTGATGTTACTTTTCAAATATTGCCTAGATATTAGTGTCTGTGGTTAAAATGTGATGTCAGTTTGTATTTACATTCTATGATATAGTAGAGTAGCTAATATATCTTAAGAATACACATATACACAAGTGTGTGTTTTAATGAAACAAAAATAGAAGTTTTAATTTGAAGTTATTTTCTATTATGAGACCTATTTATTAAATTTCTTAACTAACTTTCATGTTAACAAATATATAGTTTTCTCTTTTCCAAACCATTATGTAGTGAAAAGCCTACTCAAACACCACTCTTTAACCCCAACATTGAGACTTATATTATTGAGATATATATTATTGATTGAAATTGAGACATTGAGATATATTTTATTGATAATGACGTGACCTTTCTGGGTAAAAAGAAGAGAGTGGTTGTAATAATAGTTAATTGCTCACTGGAGAGAAGGAATACCTAAGAAGATAACCACTTTCCAGGCAATAAAAGCAAGCAAAAACTTTCTACCAATTGGCATAGCAGGGAAAAAATGTACAAAGTCCCAAGGATCTGATTGAGTGACAGGGACCATGCCTGCCATACTAGAAGGAGAGATGATAACACTGGAGGGCTTGGCTGGGGATGGGCACAAGGGGAGTGCCCGTGTGCCTGTGTTTAAAGAAACATCACAATGCCCTGCTCCCCAGGCTGAACCATCTTCCACAGGTTCCTGCCCAGTGATCAGGTCCCACTCAGGGCCAAGGCTAGAGGAGAACTATGGTGAAGCATTTTCAAGGCATGCACAAGCACACTGGCAGGGATTATTCACATATGATAGGGATTCCAAGGGAAGATTCACTGCAATCAGCAAGAAGTTTTCACTACCAAAACCCAGGAATAGAAAACCCTGAAGGAAAGGGGAACATAGAAGCACAGAAGCAGTACGACATGAAAATATGATTTGAAAATGACATGCAAAAATATGGACAGGCAAAGGAAACAATAACATTGGATTATTAATTGAACAGCCTTTTTACATGAAGGAAAACCTGGCAAAGGGAGTATTAAAGATAAGGGACACTTCTGATTTATATTTACTCCTTTTCAACTAGTCCGCCAAATCCTTTACCCTCTTAATGCAGTTGACCTCTTTCACATCACATCTCAGAGAAAATATTGTAGCCCACCAGGAGAGGATGCACCCACCTGGGGTCTTCACACAGAACTACGCTCATTTGCTTGCAAAGGCCCAATGTACAATGTCCACCTCTACCCCTGTTCTTCCAGTCCTAGTGTCAGAGCCTTTCTCATGTAAGAACATGTGCCAGGTCTCTCCTCTGATTGAATGTTCTAATTCTCTCCCCTCTTTGACCATCACCAGGTTGAAGTAACAGGCATTGCTGTCAACAATCTGTCCTTGACACAATCTCATTGGTCCCACTGGTCTCCCCTGAATCCCCACTAAAAATGGATGATTTTACCTTGCCTCAAACACCCTGGTGTCTCAGGTCCTTGAATTTTCCTCTTTTAGTCAGTTGGTCCTCAGTCCTACCACAAACATACACTTGTATAATTATATTTGATACCAGGAGTTGACAAACTACAGTCTTTGGGCCAAATCTGATATGTAACCTGGTTTTGTACAGCCTATGAGCTAAGGATAGAATTTACATTTTTTAATGGTTAAATCTTAATTGGTTATGTAAGTACCCACATCATATTTTCGATTTTCCTTCTTGGCCCACATAGCCTAAAATATTTACCACCTGGTACTTTAAGAAAAAGTTGCTGAACTTACTCTAGATCTTATCATTTGTAGTAACTATAGTTTCTCTGTAGTCTGAATTTCAAACAAGTTAAGCTGTCATCCCCACTCTCAATATTTCCAGCTTACTTCCTTTAGAATCTTGATTCCCCAAATCCTTTCATTTTACCAGGACCACCAATGGACTGATGCTACTATCATGTCAAAGTACCTCACTTATCTGCTACAAGTTACATGCTTAATAAATATTTGTTGGATGAATTAATTGGGTGGGTATTTTCACCCTACATCCAAAGTTCCAAATCTCCTCAGAAATCCTGTTGTCTGGGATCTGTCTGACTAAGCCATTTACTAATGTTACCTTTCTCATTTTTCCTTCCCTTACCTTCCCTTACCTCATAGAAACATTACTCTGTTTGCTCTTCCTAAGTATGGGCAATCTGTACCTACAGTATAAAAGCTGAAAAATAAACCTATGCTACAAATAGCAGCTATCTATCTTTTAATAACTATTTTGTACCAGGCTTTTAAAACTATAATCTTATTTGATTCTCTCAACAACTCCAAAGGATAAGTACAATTTGTATTTTAGTGATGAAGAAACTAAGCCTCCAAGAGGTTAATTACTCACATTCACACAGCATGCAAATGTCAGAGATCCAGCTGAGGCTTTTAGAGATCCAAATCCCATGTTCTTTCCACTGTGCAGTGTCTGTCAATGTCAAAGAGTGATGCAAATGGTGTCCATATCAGTTAATGACAGGAGTAGGGTTAGAGAGGCCACGTTAAGCTTGAGAAAAGGGTTTACACGTTATTAGGTAAAAGGGTTAAAAGGATCTTGCTCTGCCCCTTGAATCATAGGATTTAAGAAACCTACAGATTGGTAGATAATCTGTACTCAAGTACCTGGATTTTCTGTGGCTCAGCCTTGGAATTCTTTTAAATTCAATAAATGTGCAGTCATCCTCAGTTTTTCCAAATACTGCTGTATACCAAGAAGCTCCGCGGTGTTCCATCACCTTGTAATTTTCTAGCTGGAAAAGCATAATGACTTGATAGGAAGATCTTTCTGCTAAACCATGGAGGGGCTATTTCTTACTATCTTCCAAAAATAAGGAGGGTTGAGCTTACAGAAACACACACACACACACACACACACACACACAGTGATCATTTTACTGAGGTTAAAATTATCTTTAATTAATGTCTCAATAAATTTCTCACCCTCCCCTCATCAAGAACAGTTAACATAAGTCTTCCTTTTTCTAGCTATGCTTTTCTGATAGCACTAACCAATTCCAATAAAGAAATTTATATCTGAAAGAAAGGAGGTACTTCTGGTGTGAAGTTAAAAAAAATATTGAGCATGACCTATAAAATTTATTTTTCATATTACTGCTTTTTTTAAAGCTCTATCCTTTTTTTTGAAGGATCTGTCTACTTTCAATGCTCCCACAGCATAGTCTGTCATGCCTCAACTGTCTTTAAGGGTTTCTAACTTCTCTGCAAATGCCTCATACATCCTGTGCCATTGACATTCTCTTATGTCCTTGATCTTTGCCATACCCAGTTGGGTATTTAAATTTGATCCAGCTTCCTCACTGATCTTCATTTGACATGTATTTCTTTGTAGCTTTAAGTTAGATAGTCCACTACTAATTTCCATCTTTAAAATAATAACTATTTCCCTGTGTCCACTTTCCTAAGGCTTAACCTTACTGAAGCTAACTTTCCCTTGTAAAATCAAAGCAACAAACTCTTTACAAATATATAAAATGCCATTTGTGGTCAGACAGCTGAAGGAATCAGAATCTTCTCAAAGAATCTCTTCTTACATTAACATTCATTGAATGCTTACCATTCCAGGCACTAATACTTCACACGTATTCACACATTTAATGTTCAAAATAACTCCATTAAGTAAATATTATTGCCTTCCTTTGAACGAATTAGATGGTCAACCAAAGACAAGGAGATGAAATAAATTCCTCAAATTCACATAGCTAATACTCATATGCCTCAGATCAGAGTTAAATTTAGTCAACCCAACTTCAAAGATTGCTTAACCATAAAAGTACTTACTGCCTTGGAAATATTAATTGGTTCTAGGCATCTTCTAGATTTACCTCACATTTTTTTGGACTGAGCGGAGTGCTTTCACAAACAGTGGCCTAATTAAAGAATGATTCATTTTCCTTCGTTCTAAGTGAATGTATTTGGAGTCACCAAATGTCTGGAGACAAGTTTGCAAATTCACTGGGAAAACTTTTGTTGCTACCTAAAAATTTCTCTCCAACCTTTATGCTAATTTTTCCATCTGGCCTTATTGCTTTAACTCATGGCTTTGAAATATGGAAAATTTTAAGTATATACTTATATCCTAATATCTTTCCTTGTATAGTTCCCATACATTCCTAAAACAATATTTAGGATAGAATAAGCACTCTTTAACTGTTGCCTTAATATGAAAAAATATTTGCAAAGGAATTTTCACAGAGAAAAAAGATTAAGAACACTGATTTTCTGAGGATAGTGTGGAGGCCACTAATACCAACTTCAACCAAAGGGGTACAGTAACATATTTACAAATTTGTATATTTATAACATTTGTAAACATATATTTTTAGATTTTTAGTGTTAATAAAATTAATTATAATTAAATTGATTTTGTCACATATATTTTATATTATATACTGTACCTCCTTATTGACAGTACTTAGCCCATTCCTCTTTGCATAGGTTTTTTTTTAATGATTATACTGACCAGTTTAATGTCTTAATACCCTTATTAGTGAAGAGAATATTGGAGACAGAATTGAGAAGTTCATTTCCCACTGCAAAAAAAGAAATATTTGTTCAATATACAGTTTAACATCTCAGGCTTGATACATATTGCCACAAATAAGAAAATGTGTTTTTTTCAAGTTAGAAGTGTTTCAAAATCTTGAAATTTTTATTTAACTGAAATTTGAATCCTAGGTTTTTGGAAGAAAGAAGACTTTCACCTAAATGCAACCATCTCCTAAAAGCAAAGATAACCATCATTTTTCTCCTTTTGTTCAGTTCTTCCAAGTTTCTCAGCTCTCTTAGCTGATAGTGTCTACATCCCTCAGTATTCAATTATTTTGGAAAAAAGAAAGTGCCACAAAATGGATGTTTCTGTGAATCAGACTGAGTTCTTGGTACGCACACACATACACACACAAGAAATCTTGAGGAGTTGTTTTTATTTTGTTAAAAACATACCTAATTGTAATGTTGCTTGCTTCACCAAGTGTCATGACCAACCATCATCAAAGAAATCTTTCAGCTGTTGCTGAAAAGAGAGCTTGCTTATATAGTTGCTATCTTATTGTTGCTAGAAATAAGCATAATTTACTTTCTCACTACGTAACTCCTGTACCTATACCTGAAATTTCTTGTGAAAGAGATGGCCAGATCTCTCATGTATTTGTGAGTGGTGTGTTTGTGTTTGTGTGTGGGAGGGTATGTTTCCTTAACATACTTTAACTGCTAGGAAAATCAACAACCACTTAAAACATCTAACCAATTTTTTCTCTTCAACTTCCCTCTCTAAGAGGTGATATTCAGCTGCAGCTGCTTTCCTTCTGCAAATCTTTATTACACTTAACTTTGTAGTTGAATAAACAAATGCATTTCTAGAAAGTTTTCATCTGTTTTCTGGAATTTTTGTTCGATGTTACTTCTTTGAAATATTGTTCTTTTAGAACATTATTTGATGGAGGTGGGGCAAGATGGCAAACCAGAGGTGCCTAAGATGTGTTCCTGCCACAGAGCAACCAATAGACAGCTAAATATCAACAGCAGCACCTGTGGGAGAGCACAAGAGTGCAGCAGGCGACTGGTGAAATACCTGTGGAGCATGAAAGCCCAGAATGTCAACTTAGAGAAGAGAGAGAGGCACATAGCCTCAGCTGCCACATCTCCAATACTGGGATTGGTACCAGAGTGATTTTCACTTGCAGGGAGAAAAGCTAGGCAGAGGGCCCACGACATCCTCATCCTCATCACAGGGGCCTGCAGTTCCTACTGCAGTATTCCTTGCAAGCTGGAACAGGGGCACATACAGTACACTCTGACACTTCACCCTCGTGACCCAAGTTGATGTATTATGGCGCTATCTTGAAACTATAGTCACTCTGTGGGAGTACACCATTCCCTGGAGCCACTATCCACAGTGCTTCCCCAGCCATGAGGCTCTGTAATCATCCCAGTGCACTCACAGGAGAGACTATACTGCCCTGATCCTGATGGCTCGAGGCCTGGGCCCAGGGGCACCTGTGTGATCCCACCCTTGCACATTTGGGAAGCCAATCGCAGGGCTGCTGAACCGACACACCACCGTGTCCCTGGCCAGAGATCAGACAGGCAAACACAACCCCTCCTGCACTAGTGGGCTGAGTTCTGTGTGCCCAATCACCCACCCCAGGAAAACAGGTCATGGGTTCCTACTAAAATAAACATACCCCAGGGCCCAGTGGAAGTAAACTGCAACAATGTCCTTCGAGAGAAGCAGCCAGGTGGTCTTGCCCTTGATAGTCCTAACTACTAGTATAGCTTCCCATCAGAGAAGTGGCTGGCTGGGCCACCACTGCAGCCCTATCTAGTGGCCTTGTCCACTATCTAAGAAATGGCTGGCTGGGATCCCTGCATGCAGCTCCACCTAGTGGCTTCAAACTCTGTCCAATCAAAATGCAAAGACACATTTTCAGGTTATTAATTTAAATTCTCATTCTGGGAAAGCCACAATTTCTGATTCTTTGGGATCAGTCAGCTATAAAAAAGAATGAAATACTGCCATATGCAATGACATGGATGGACCTAGAGAGAATTATATTAAGTGAAACAAGTCAGACACAGAAAGAGAAATATCACATGTTCTCACTTATTTTGTGGGAGCTAAAAATAAATAAATAAATACACACACAAAAAAAAAACCTGGGTGGGGGGGAAGAAGATATAACAATTACAATTCCTTGAAATTGATATGACAAGCATACAGAAAGGACATTGTCGGGAGGGAGAGAGGCCAAGGAGGAGGGAGGGAGGTTTTGGTAACTGGCCACAATAATCAACCACATTGTATTTTGACAAAACAAAATAAAATAAAATATAAATAAATAAATAAATAGATCAGTCAATTAATTAGTTAATAACCTTAAGTAAACTCACTGAGACACAAGAGAATACAGACAAATAATAAAATCAGAAAAATAATTCATGATCTGAATAAGAAATTTAACAGAGGTGGATATTATTAAAATAATCAAATAAAAATCTTAGAATTAAAGAATTTATTGAATGAAATAAAAAACATATCCAAGAGTCTGAACAACAGACTAGATCATGCAGAGAAAAGATTTTCTGATCTTGAGGACAGCTGTTTTGAAATAACACAGGAAGAATAAAATAAAGAATGGAAAAAAGAAAAAAGAGTTTTTAGAAAAGAACAAATCCTGTAAGAGTTATGGGATACTATTAAGTGAACAAATATTCCAATTATGGACATTCTACAAGAAGAAGAAAACAAAAAAGGTATTGAAAACATATTTAATGGAATAATGGCCGAAAACTTCCCAAGGCTTGGGAAAGATAAAAACATCCAAATCCAGTAAGCTCAAAGGTCCATGAACAGATTCAACCAAAAAAGGCCCTCTCCAAGACACATTGTTTTCAAACTGTCAAAACTTAAATATAAAGAGAAAATTCTAAAAATAGCAAGAGAAAACAGTCAAGTCACTTATAAGAGAACTCCCATTAGATTAACAGCAGACTTCTCAGCAGAAACCCTACAGGCCAGGAGAGAATAGGATGATATAATCAGAGTACTGAAAGAAAAAAAATAAAAAAGAAAGAAACTCCCAGTTAAGAATATTTACCCCAAGCAAAGCTATCCTTTAGAAATGAAGGAGAAATAAATTCTTTCTCAGCAAAAATTAAGGGAATCTGTCACCATCAGTCTGGCTTTACAAGAAATGCTTAGGGGAGTTCTTCATCTAGAAGAGAAAGAACTATAACAACCATCCTGAAAACACCTGAAAATATAAAACTTACTGGTAGAATAGACTTACAAATTAGAACGAGAAAAGAATCAAACTCATCAATACAGAAAACCACTAAATCACAAAGATAAAGAAAGAATGAAAGAAAGAGAGAAAGAGGGAAAACATAAGACTATTAGAAAACAACCAACAAAATGACAGGAATAAAAGTTCACATATTAATAATAACCCTGCATGTAAACAGATTAAGTGCCCCAATTAAAAGACATAAACTGGCTGAATGAATTTTAAAAATGACTCATCTGTATACTGACTACCAGAAATATACCTTGCCTGCAAAGACACACATAGACTGAAAGTGAAGGGATATAAAAAGATATTTTATGCAAATGGAAAACAAAAGTGAGCAGGGGTAGCTATATTATATCATATAAAGCAGACTTTAAATCAAAATCTGTACTAAGAGATGAGGAAGGGCATCATGTAATGATAAAGGAATTAGTACAGCAAGAGTATAACAATTATAAATCTATATGTTCCCAACACCAGAGCACCCAGATACATAAGGTAACTATTACCCGATCTAAAGGGTGTGGGAGATACCAAGAAAATAATAGTTGGCAACTTTAGCACCCCACTCTCAGCATTGCACAAATCATTGAGACAGAAAAATCAACCAAAAAATACTGGATTTGACTATCTCCATAGACTAGGTGAACCTAATAGACATTTACAGAACTTTCATCAAACAGCAGAATTTTTTTTCTATCAGCACATAGAACATTCTCCAGGATTGGTGATATGTTAGGCCACAAAACTAGTCTCAACAAGTTCAAAAAAATTGAAATCATATCAAGTAATTTTTTTTATAACAACAGAATAAAACTAGAAATCAATAACAAGAGTAACTATTGAAAATACACAAATACATGGAAATTAACATACTCCTGAATGACCTGTGGTTCAAAGAAGAGATTAAGAAGAAAATTGAGAATTTTCTTGAAACAAATGAGGACAGAAAGACCACATACCACAACCTGTGAGGTACAGTCATGGCAGTAGTAACAGGAAAGTTTATAGCAACAAACTCCTATATCAAAAAATAGAAAGGTTTGAAATAACAATGCACCTCAAGGAACTAGAAAAGCAAAAAGAAATCAAATCTAAAATAAGTAGAAGAAAATTAATAATAAAAATCAGAGCACAAATACATGAATATGAGACTAAAAATACAATACAAAAGGTTAATCAAACAAAAAGTTAGTTTTTAGAAAGATAAACAAAATTGACAAACCATCTGCCAGAGTAAGAAAGAAATAAAACAGTAAACACCTAACTAAGTTAAATCAGAAATGCGAAAGGAGACATTACAGCTTATACCACCAAAATACATGGTAAGAGACTATTGTGAGCAGCTATACACCAATAAATATAAAAACCTAGAGGAAACAAATAAATTTCTGGACAAAAAAGAGCTACCAAGATTGAAGAAGAAATAATAGGAAACCCAAATAGTCCAGTAACAAGAAACGAGATAGAATCAGTAATGAAAAGATTTTCAACAAAGAAAAACCCACGACCAGATGGCTTTACTGCTGAATTCTACCAAACATTTAAAGAAGAACTAATACCAATGCTTGTTAAACTATTTCAATAAACTGAAGTGTATGGAATTCTTCCAAACTCATACTACCAGGGTGGAATTACCCAGATACCAAAACCAGGCAAGGACACAAAAGAAAACTACAGGCCAATATTCCTAATGAACGTAGATGCAAAAATCCTCAATAAAATACTAGCAAACCAAATCTAACAGCACCTCAGAATGATTATACAACATGATCAAGTGGGATTTATCTCAGGGATGCAAGGATAGTTCAACACATGCAAATCAATAAGCATAATGCATCACATTAACAGAATGAAAGAAAAAAATATGATCATCATGATAGATATAGAAAAAAAAATTTTATAAAATTCAACATCCCTTCATCATAAAAACTCTGAACAAATTAGGTACAGAAATAGAGTATCTTAATACAATGAAGGCTCTATATGATAAGCCCACAGCTAACATCATGCCAAATGGGGAAAAGCCAAACACTCTTTTCCTAAGAACTGGAACAAGACAAGGATGCCCATTATCACCACACTTACACAACATAATACTGGGAGTTCTAGCCAGAGCAATTAAGCAAGAGAAAGAAACAAAGGACATGCAAATTGGAAAGGAGAAAGTCAAACTGTCCCTGTCTGCAGATGGCATGATTTTATATAGAGGGAAACCTAAAGACTCTACCAAAAATCATGTAGAACTGATAAGCAAATCCAGTCAAGTTTCAGGATACTTAACAAACATACAAAAATCAGTAACATTTCTATACACCAACAAACAATAATCAAGAAGGCTATACCATTTAAAATAGCAACAAAAAATAAAAATAAAATACCTAGGAGAAAGTTTAACCAAGGATGTGAAAGATCTCTACAAGGAAAACTGTGAAACACTGACTAAAGAAATTAAAGAAGACATAAAAAATGGAAAATCATCCCATGCTCATGGACTTGAAGAATCAGTATCGTCAAAATCACCACACTACCCATAGCAATCTACAGATTCAATGCAATGTCCATCAAACTACCAATGACATACTTCACAGAAATAGAAAAAAAAATTCAAAAATTTGTATGAAAGAACAAGAGACCCTGACTAGCCAAAGCAACCCTGACAGAAAGAACAAAGTGGTGGGAGAGGAGGCCCCACTCTCCTTGACTTCAAAATATACTACAAAGATATACTAATCAAAACAGCATGATAAAGGCACAAAAACAGATACATAGACCAATGGGACAGAATAGTAAAAACAGAAATAAATCCACATACCGATAGCCAACTGAATTTCAACAAAAGAGCCAAGAACATTCAACAGGAAAAAGACAGTCTGTTCAATAAATGGTTGTGGGAAAATTGGAGATCCATATGCAGAAGAATGAAACCTCTATCTCTGACTGTATACCAAGATAAACTCAAAATGGATTAAAGACTTAAATGTGAGACCCAAAACTATACAACTTCTAGAAGAAAACACGGAAATAGCACTTCAGGACATAGGACTATACAAAGATTTTATGAATAAGACTTCTGAAGCAGAAGCAACAAAAGCAAAAATAAACAAATAGAATTATATCAAACTTAAAAGCTTCTCCACAGTAAAGGAAGCAATTGACAGAGTGAAAAGACAACCTACAAATGGGAGGTGATATTTTCAAACTATGTATCCAACAAGGGATTGATATCCAGAATATACAAAATACTCAAAAAACTCAATAGTAAAAGGACAAATAATCCAATTAAAACATGGGCATGTGAGCTGAATAAACAATTCCCAAAAGAAGACATACAGAGAGCCAACAGGTACATGGATAAATGCTCAACATCACCAATCATTAGTGAAAGAAATCAAGAAATTGAGCCCACTCAACAATAGACACCCCAAAAATAAAATACCTAAGAATCAATTTAACTAAGGAGGGGAAAGATCTTTACAATGAGAACTACAAGTCGCTACTGAAAGAAATTAAAGAGGACACAAAAAGATGGAAAGACATACTATGCTATTGTATGGTAAGAATTAAGATTGTGAAAATGTCTATTCTACCCAAAGCAATGTACAGATTCAATGCAAGTCCCATCAAAATATTAATGACATTCTTCACAGAAATAGAAAGTAGAAAAAGCAATCCAAACATTCATATGGAACTACAAAAAACCCATATAGCCAAAGCAATCCTGAGCAAAAATAATAAATAAATAAAGCTGGAGGCATAATACTACCTGACTTCAAATTATATTACAAAGCTATTGAAACCAAAATAGCATGGTACTGGCATAAAAACAATTGGGTCAATGAAATTGAATGGAAAATCCAGGAATCAACCCACATATTACAACCAACTGCTCTTTGGAAAAGACAACAACACCATACATCGGGGAAAGATTGCCTCTTCAATAAATGGTGCTGAGAAAATTGGACTTCTATATGCAAAAGAATGAGACTGGACCAGTACCTCTCACCATATACCAAAATCAACTCAAAATAGGTTAAAGACTTAAACATAAGACTGAAACCATAAAATTACAAAAGGAAAAATAGATAAAACACTCTAGAAAGTAGGACTTGGCAAAGACTTTATGAATAAGACCCCAGAAGCAGAAGCAGCAAAAGAAAAAATAAACAATTGGGACTATATCAAATTTAAAACCTTCTTCACAGCAAAGGAAACAACCAATAGAGCAGAAAGACAACCTATGGAATGGGAGAAAATATTTTCAAACTATACATCTGAGAAGGCATTAATATCTAGAATATACAAAGAACTCAAACAACTATACAGTAAAACAAAAATAATAATCCAATTTAAAAATGGTCAAAGGAGGTGAATAGACATTTTTTGAAAGAAGATACATTGCCTACTGATATAGGGAAAAATACTCCGCATCACTAGTCATCAGAGAAGTGCAAATCCAAACCACATTGCAATATCAACTCACCCCAGTTAGACTGGCTATTATTTAAAAGACCAAGAACAATAAATTCTGGTGAGGATGCGGGGAAAGGAGAACTCTTCTACAGTGTTGGTGGGAATGTAAATTATTACAGCCATTCTGGAAAGCAGTCTAAATATTTCTCAAAAAACTACACATAGGACTGCTGTATGATCCAGAAACTCCACTACTGGTATATACCAAAAGTAATGGAAATCAAAAAGTGGGAGGGATGCCTGCTCTCCCATATTTATCATGCCTGTATTCACAACAGCCAAGAGTTATAGCTAACCTATAGGTCCATCAACAGATCATTGGATAAAGAAAATGTGGTATTTATACACAATGGAATACTACGCAACCATACAAAAAAAGAATGAAACATTATTATCTACAGCAACATGGATGAGCATGGGGAAAATTATGTTAAGTAAAATAAGCTGGGCACAGAAAGAGAAATACCACATGTTCTCACTCACATGTGGAAGCTGAAAAAGTTGATCTCATAGAAGTATAGAATATAATAGTGATATGGAGTCTAGTAAGGAGAGTGAGAAAGGGGGATGGGGAGAGGGTGGTCAATGGATACAAAATCAGAGATAGGAAGAATAAGATCTGGTATTCCATAGCCGTATAGGGAGATTACAGTTAACAACAAATTACTGTATAACTTCAAGTAGCTGGTTGAGAGGATGTTGAATGTTCCAACATGAAGAGGTGACAAAGTCTGAGGTGACTGACATGCTAATCACACTGATATGATCATTGCACACAGTACAAATGTACCCAAATGTCATAGTGTACTTCATAAATATATGCAATTATGAGTCAATTAGGAAAAAATAAATTAAGAAAAAAAAACATTCAGAGACAAGTAGATTAAAGGCCAACAGAAATGGGGGGCAGGTCTTGGGTGGAAGGAATAATGAAAAATTACGGCTTAATGGGTACAGAGTTAGGCTAACAAGAATGTTTTGTAAATAGATATATATATAAAAATTGCACAGCATTGTGAATGTAATTAATTCCATGCAAATGCCTTTTTAGAAGTGCTTAAAATGATAATTTTTATGTTGTATATGTTTTACAACAATAAATTAAAATAATAATAAAAATTTAAAAAATTGTTCTTTTTCTGTTTGTATGCATATCTATAAGGAAAATATTTCATAAGTTTAGATGTTTATCCTTTCATTCTAAAGTTCTTTTTTAACCACAAGGAGGAACTGGACTTCTAATTATAACATATTGTTTCTACATAATAGTAGGTGTCTTGATTATATGTACTGTCCTAATGATTCCCAAATCCATAAGCATTACCTAAAATGTTTTTTACTCAAATTTCTAGATTCCTCTGACTTGGAGAATCAAGACTGAGAAAATTAAGAACACACACAGACACACAGAGAGAGAGAGAGAGAGAGACAGAGACAGAGAGAGAATGAGGGAGAGAGAGAGAAGATAAGCATTTGGAAACAACAAATTCAAGGTACTAGACTTAAATAAGAGGCAAATTGATAATAACTCCATATAAGAAACAACCCTCTTCTCAGGATTCTTTAAAATATCTGAACTTCAGTAAACTTTATAATTCTTAAATTTGTTTCTGCTTATTTTTCTAGTCATATTGATATCCTTCAATTTTAATTTAATCATTATAAAGTGACAGAAAAACGATTAGAATTATCTTTTTAAGTAACAGAAGTGGATCTATATAGATCTGTGTCCTCACAGAGTCTGCTTTCTTTGGTACATTCATAACAATCTGAAATGCAAAATTGTGTGACTTTGTATATATGCTTTTGAAAAAGACCATATCTGTCTGTCTGTCAATCTATCTACGTATTTCGAATTTTCAAAAAGTTCCGTTGCTCAAACTATTAAAAATCTATTCTTACTAGTGGGTAGGCAGAAACTGTGTATGATCTTTCTGTTACCATTATATGTCCCATGCCTAAGTGCCAAGTCAATATTTATTGAAGGAAAGGGGAAAGAAAGGAAGAGAAGGGGGAAAGGAATGAGGAAGGAAAGAATGGGACGGAGGGTGGGAAGGAGGGGTGGGAAGAACTGGGTTAACTCTTTTTGTCGTTGTTGTTCCTTTTTTAGATAGCTTACCAGTAGAGGATATAACGTGGCTGCTACAGATTGGGTACTAGGAGGGCCCAGTAAAGACAATAGGAAGGTTTGTAATTGTGTACTCCAGGAAGCAAACACCGACTCCGAGTTGAATGTGAAACTCCTTTAACACCAGCGGCAGGAGGGAAAGGAGGAAGAAGGAACGGTTAGATCTGACAAAGGCTCTACGCCCAACAAAGAGCTGTAGAGTACACATTGCGTGTTAGAGGACTCCCACCCTAGGTGCAAATGGCTAAGGACCACCACCTTGTTCAGTAACGAGCTGGCAGACACTCCAAGAGGAGTGCTACCTCAGCTTGAAATTTGAGGCTGACCCTGAAGAAGCCAACGGCTGGAGGCTACTGGGTAACCACACTACTTGCCGTTTCCATGCTCTTCAAGGAAGACACATTTCTGTGTCTCACACACAAATTAAGAACTAGTTTCTTCCATTATAGAGAGAACCCTAAGAAATAACTTCTCCCTATCAAATTTCCAGTTCAAATAAGAAAGGAATATAATTCTTTCTGTGGAAAGGGGACTCCAGCAGAGAAGTCTATGTATCCATCAGTCTCTGTACCACATTTATGTGTGTGTCCACCTTATTTATTAGGGGCATCAACAGCAAATGCATTTCTGATTGTTTAGGATTGGAAACATTGATCAAAAGTAAAGAGGACAGATAAGTATCTATTCCTCACCAAAAAAAAAAAAAAAAAGAAAGAAAGAAAAAGAAAGCACTCAAATGGATATCATCTGGTGAACCTAAAATGAGTTAATATCTTTGTTTCTCCTTTTGTCTCCCTTTTCTTGGGTTTCCATGGGAATCTCTGTAGAGCAACTAACTGCAGCTGAATCTATATGTGCTCTAACACAATCAGTTTCAATTAAAGGTTTGCTGCATCTGTTCCTTGTGGCTCACAAAAAAATAGACGTGAATTTATTGAATGCTTAGTATGTACCCAAGATTATGCAAAATCTCTATGGGGAATTCAAAAGCCACAGAATCTCTTGCCTATGTCTTCTTACGGCAATTAGAAATGGAGATAAGCACATGTTCATCAAAATGATGTACAGGGGAAAAGATTCCTTACTCATTGCAAACTCCATGGCTGAGGCCCCTATAACAAAAGACAATTAACAAGACAAAATTATAACTAAATTTATTTCATATATGTCTTACATGACACAGTAAACTTCAAAAGCAAACACCCAAAGACCTAGGAAAAACTGTATATTTTTTATGGAGAGTCATGCAGAAGTATGATTGGAAGACAAAATGTATCATCTAATGGTAGTAAACTGGGAGGAAACTTAGAAACACCTGTTTGTTCAGATTCCTCTTGTTTTCTCTGTGTGATATTCTTTTCCTCCTGGGAAAGGATAGGACACTTGTCACATGAGGTTCTTCAGAGAAGAAGGAAGAGAGAAGGTCAGAAAGACCTTCTTCTGCATTTTTCTCAATTTACCTCAGCTTAAAATACTCCATATGTCAAGGTTCCAAATTTTGGGGTAGCATTTCCTGCACCCCATGAATAACAAGCATGAGTATCTTAGTTTATCTTTCCTATGCTTCTATTCACACAATCTCCACCACCACATTAATTAAAATGTCTTTCTCCAATTTCAGGAAACTACTAGGCTTTGGGTAGGTGAAAATGGAAGTTAAAATAATAGTATTGTTGGGCCGAGCCCGTGGCGCACTCGGGAGAGTGCGGCGCTGGGAGCACAGCGACGCTCCCGCCGCGGGTTCGGATCCTATATAGGAATGGCCGGTGCACTCACTGGCTGAGTGCCGGTCACGAAAAAAGACCAAAAAATAAAAATAAAATAAAAATAGTATTGTAGACAGCCAGTAAGACATTCAGTATCTCAGTCAATATAAATTGAGTAGCTACCATTTGTCAATCACTATGATAGGATTCTAAAGCACGGAAATTAGCTTGATAGGAAATGTCCCTTTCTTCAATAAACTAATATGTGACCAAAATAATAATTTTGAATAATTATAAGGACTAAAAAGAAAACAGAATAATAATTATTATGAAAAAGTAAATAGAGTGAGCTGGGGAGTTGGTGCATCATTTTCTAGGCTGATCAAGCAAGGGAACTTTGAGGAGGTAATATGCGATATGAGGAGTAATTAAAAATAAACTTCTGTGGAGGAATATGTAAGAGAAGACAGCTAGAAAGAAAACTCACAAAATTTCTGACATGAAGTAAGTTTTGTTTGTTCCAGAAATATGCTGTCCACTAGAGATGTAATGCAAGACACATATGTAATTTTAAGTCTCTAGAAGCTTTGTTTAAAAAGTAAAAATAAAGTGGTTAAAGTATATTAATATTTAATATTGTTTTTTGTTAAATGTGTCCAAAATATTAGCATTTCCATATGTAATCAATTAAAAATTAAGGAGATATTTTACGTTAATTTTTTATTCTGTCTTGGAAATATTATATGTACTTTACACTTACAGAACAAATGAATTTAGATTAAAATGTTTAAATACAGTCATTGTATATCAAATGATCAATAGTCATTTGTGACTAGTAGCTACCATATTGGACAGTGCAGTTCTAGAAACTGAAGGAAGCCCACTGTCTCTGGAAGGTGTCTAACAAAGAAAGTTGATCAAGGTGAATTTAGAGCCAAACTTAGTATGTAATCAAGGAGAGTTTCCTAGTTAGTGACAATAAATTTGGGCTGTATTTGAATTACAGTAGGAAGCCACAAGAGAGTTTTAGGCAGGAGGTGGACAAGATAAGAGTATGATCACTGCTTTAAAGACAATCTCTCTATGTGCTATGCAGAGAATGGGCTATAGAGGGCGCAAGAGTAGATTTAGGAAAACCAGTTAGGAGACTGTGGCAGTCTTCCTTGGGATACATTGGTGGTATGGACAGGGGGGTAGCTGTGGACCTAAGTGGGGAAAATATGCAGATGTGTTTCGGAGGTAAAAGCCCACCAGACTGAATTGTACTGGAGAGATCAGATGTGCCATAAGCATAAAGAGAAAAACTATGAATGATTCTTTTTTTGTCTGCTTGTTTTTTGTGTGTTTGTTCTGTTTTTGCTTTTATTTTTTCTGGCTGGGACGAGTAGTGGATGATGGCAAAATACAATAGCACAAGAAAGATTCGAGGTTATAGAGGATGGAAATACAGATTCCCATTTGGTTGTGTAAAGTCTGAAATAACAGATACAATTGAAAAATAATTTGCATTTATATACTCAAATAATGAACGAAAAGAAAGAAATAAAGTAAGCCCATTTACAATTGTCATAAAAAAATAAAATACCTAGGGATCAATTTAACTAAGGAGGTGAAAGATCTCTTTAATTTCCGAGGAAATTAAAGAAGACACAAAAAGATGGAAAGATATTCCATGCTCTTGGATTGAAAGAATTAACATTGTGAAAATGTTTATACTACCCAAAGCAGTCTACACATTCAATGCAATCCCCATCAAAATATCAATGACATTATTCACAGAAACGGAAAAAAAAAAAAAAAAAAAAAACAACCTTAACTCTCATACAGAACAACAAAAGACCCAGAATAGCCAAAGCAAAACTGAGAAAAAAAAAAAAAAAAAAAAAAAGCAGAAGGCATAACACTACCTGACTTCAAATTATACTACAAAGCTATTGTAACCAAAACAGCATTGTACTGGCATAAAAATAGACTCTCAGACAAGTGGGGCAGAATTGAGAACCCAGAAATCATCCTCAGGCTTAGAGCCATCTGATATTGGACAAAGGCAACAAAAATCTACATTGGGGAAAAGACTGCCTCTTCAACAACTGGTGCTAGGAAAATTGGCTATCCATATGCAGAATGAAACTATACATGCACATCTCACCATATGCTAAAATCAACTCAAAATGGATTAAAGACTTAAGTATAAGACCTAACACTGTAAAATTACTCAGGAAAAATATGGGTGAAACACTTCAGGAACTAGGTCTCGGCACAGACTTTATGAACATGAGCCCAAAAGCACAAGCAGTAAAAGAAAAAAATAAACAAGTTGAACTATATCAAACTCAAAACTTCTGCACAGCAAAGGAAACAATTAACAGTGAATGACAACCTACAGAGTGGGAGAAAATTTTTGCTAACTATGCATCTGACAAGGGATTGATATCCATAATATACAAGGAACTCAAGCAATTACACAGTAAAAAAATAATAATAAATTAAATAAATAAAATAATCCAATTTAAAAATGGGTAAAGGAGCTGAATAGACATTTTTCAAAGCAAGACATACACATCGCCAACAGGTACATGAAAAAATGGTCAATATTACTAGTCATCAGGGAAATGCAAATTAAAACTACATTGAGATACCACCTCACCCCAGTTAGACTGGCTATAATAAAAAAGATGGTGAATAACAAATGCTGGCCAGGGTGTGGAGAGAAGGGAATGCTCCTGCAGTGTTGTTGGGACTGTAAATTATTGCAGCCACTATGGAAAACAGTATGGAGGTTTATCAAACAACTACAGATAGATCTTCCATGCAATCCAGCAATCCCTCTTCTGGGTATGTAGCCAGAGCAATGGAAATCATCATGTTGAAGGGATACCTGCACTCCCATGTTCATTGCAGCTCTGTTTACAATAGCCAAGACATGGAACTAACCTAAATGTCCATCCATGGATGATTGGATACTGAAACTGTGGTATATATACACCATGGAATACTACTCTGTCATAAAAAAAAATGAAATACTCCCATTTGCAGCAACATGGATTTGGAGAAACTTATGTTGAGTGAAATAATCAAAGCACAGAGAGATAAATACCACATGTACTGACTCATAAGTGGAAGCTAAGAGAGAAAGAAGGAAGGAAAGAAAGACCACAGTGGTGCATTGGACTTGCAGAGGGAAAGAACATACCTTGGGATACAAAGTGGGGTGTGTGTGGGGGGGAAGCGGGAGGGTGAGGGAAGTTGGGGATAATTGGGTGGGGATGGGGGTACAATTGCAATTTGTGGTAATGCGTATGCTGCCAGTATGAATCTGGCCTTCACATCTCGTGCATGAGGGGTGACAATCAGCTCTGTACCTCATGAATATTCACAACCAATAAAAAAAGAAAATGATGAGTACATGATTTATTTTATTAGTGTGAAATTCAAATTTTGGAGGTGCCCATGTATTGGTATTTAAATTTAAGAGACAGATGAGAAGACAGAAGGAAGGAAAGGGAATAGACAGGAGGGGAGAGGGGACGGGGGCAGGGAATGATATGCCTATGACAAAATGTAGTAAATTGTTGAGAAGGATAAAAGCAGTTTTCACAGACAGCTAATGGCAAAAGCCCAGGTGGAGTGTGACAGAGAGATGAGAGGTGAAAAAATGGAGACAGCAAGTATAAGTGATATTTCAAAGAATCTGTATAAAAAAGAGAAATAAGGCAGAAACCAGAGGGGAGATATGAGATAAAGAGAGGGTTTTTTTTTTAAATGTGTTCATTTCTTTAATGTTAAAATCATTAAGATCCTTTTTTATACAAGTGGATGGTCCAGTGCCCAAGAACTTATGATTCAAGACAAGAAGGTATTAATTGCAAGAGTTAAATCCAGGAAGAATCTGAGACTACGCCAAGTTAATCAATTTACCGAAGCTCCCACAGCACACAGGGAAACCAGGATGCCAACCCAACACCAAGGGTCAGGCCCTTGTACTTGTTATACTGTGTGTTATACTGCCTCATGGGGAGGAAAGCTGAGTTTTGGAAATGTAATATCCTTTAAATTCAGTGGTATCAGTCAAGTAAGAGGTGCTCGATTAATCCAGGTATGAGATGATAAAAAGCCAAACTAAGACTAAAATTGTGGGGAGAAGAAAAAGGTTAATGAAAAAGACATTACCAACTAACAAGATCCAAGCTAAGGCAAAGCTGAGCCTCGTTAATATGGGAATAAGGAAGAGTCAAAGATGACCCAGGGCTGGTATGTTCCTGTAAATGTGAGAGTAATAGTCTTCATCTACCATGAATTTGACTTTCACACAATGTTCGGTTTAATACATTTCATCACCTCTCATCTAGTTTTTGAATCTGAACTATTTTTCACACCTCAGCTGACTAATGATGATTTTAAGCTATCACTTGGCAACATTGCCCCCTAGCTTCAGGATTTTTGTAAAAACATATTCAACCCACTAATGTATTTTTTCAAAACACCTTATGGATCAAAGTAAGTTAATCTCTTTAAGTGAAATACTGGCAAAAACAATGAACAGAGAAAAGATCATGTCCATGAGAAAAGATAAGAAGCTAAGTTTTAGACAATTCAATTCTGATATGACAGAAGGATATTTAATTGTAAACTTATAAACACCCTCAGGGGTCTAGTTGCTATGTAGCACTGCAAGTAATTTTCCACCTTCCCTTTGAAACCTGGGTAGTGATTGCAATCTGCTGACTGAGCTCAGAAGCCAACCTCACCAGGATAGTCCAAAGGATCTAGGTCTGTGCAAGGCTGGTTATCAATATACATCTCAGGATGGCCAGGATAGCCCAAGAAAATGCAGAACCTTGAATACTTGCCAGTTTATTTTCACATTTTAAAAACTTTTATTGAAAAATCTCTTAGTGGTAGATTTTGCCAAGATCTCAGAGCTAGTCAGTGGCAAAGCTGGGATTCAATCCAGTTTTGGTTTACAGCAAAGCAAGCATGCTTAGCAACAGCATGTTCTGGGCTCCTGTGAAACTGCTTGGATAACTTAGGACAGAAAAATGTTTGAATGCATCCAGACTTGTAGAGTAGGTTAAAATTTTTTATCTGAAGGTATTCATCTGAAATTAACCAGCTTTAGAGACCTTAGAATATATTTATTTGAAGTAAAGCAATAAAATCAATTGTATATTTTCTAAATTCTACCAACACAGGTAATATTAATAATGTGACTAAGCCAGCATGGATGCTGACAAATAAATAATATTGGTGAACCTGTTAAATGTCAGATGCACTGGACCAAATTATTTTCCTATGTACATATTTTAAATAGTGCTATATAAATGCTCAGTAATTTGATAAAATCAATGTATCCTATAAATTGGGATAACTTCAAAGATCAATTATTGAATGCTTTCTCTTTCCACCAACGCGGAAGTAAAAAATATTCATGTTCAAGAGAATCCATATGCAATTTGCCAAAGTAATTAAGGCTAGAACACATTCACTAAGGCTTAATGCTGAGAGTTAGGTAAAACAGAGGTGCTGTTTAGGAATTTCTGACAGCCATAAAACAAAAATAATGAAAAAATGGTGCAGGCACAAGCAGATAACTAGGACATGGCAGTGGTAGGTCCCTTACCGATGTACCATATATTGTACTTTTCATATTTTATTTACTGTTCTTTGACAGAATTCTGTTTTGAAATTGAAGCAAAGAGTATGAAACAGATTTGATTTTGTGCATTTTCAATGGTCCTGTATATTTCCTTCATTTATATTCACCCCACCTGCCTTACAGACTGCACACTCCAGGTACAACCATTATCGTGATGTTGGGTATCATTTTTTTATGAATATTCATGAGATAAAAAGCTAATTTTCACCCCTCGTGCCCATGATGTGAGGGCCTGATTCATACTGAGAGTATACCCATTACCAGAAATTACTTTTGCACCCCATGTCCCCCACCCAATTAACCCCCAACCTCCTTCCTCCTGCCCCTTCCCCCCCACTCCACATTGTAGTCCTAAGAATGTTCCCTCCCTCTGTAAGACCAATGCACTACTGTGGTCTTTTTTTCCTTCCTTCTTTCTCTCTTAGCTCCCACATATGCGTGAGCACATAAGGTATTTATCCCTCTGTGCTTTGATTATTTCACTCAACATAAATTTCTCCAGGTTCATCCATGTGGTTGCAAATGAGAGTATTTCATTCTTTTTTATGGCAGAGTAGTATTCCATGGTGTATATATACCACAGTTTCAGTATCCAATCATCCATGGATGGACATTTAGGTTAGTTCCATGTCTTGGCTATTGTAAACAGAGCTGCAATGAACATGGGAGTGCAGGTATCCCTTCAACATGATGATTTCCATTGCTCTGGCTACATACCCAGAAGAGGGATTGCTGGATTGTATGGAAGATCTATCTGTAGTTGTTTGATAAACCTCCATACTGTTTTCCATAGTGGCTGCAATAATTTACAGTCCCAACAACACTGCAGGAGCATTCCCTTCTCTCCACACCCTGGCCAGCATTTGTTATTCACCATCTTTTTTATTATAGCCAGTCTAACTATGGTGAGGTGGTATCTCAATGTAGTTTTAATTTGCATTTCCCTGATGACTAGTAATATTGACCATTTTTTCATGTACTTGTTGGCGATGTGTATGTCTTGCTTTGAAAAATGTCTATTTAGCTCCTTTACCCATTTTTAAATTGGGTTATTTTATTTATTTAATTTATTATTATTTTTTACTGTGTAATTGCTTGAGTTCCTTGTATATTATGGATATCAATCCCTTGTCAGATGCATAGTTAGCAAAAATTTTCTCCCACTCTGTAGGTTGTCATTCACTCTGTTAATTGTTTCCTTTGCTGTGCAGAAGTTTTGAGTTTGATATAGTTCAACTTGTTTATTTTTTTCTTTTACTGCTTGTGCTTTTGGGCTCATGTTCATAAAGTCTGTGCCGAGACCTAGTTCCTGAAGTGTTTCACCTATATTTTCCATTAGTAATTTTACAGTTTCAGGTCTTATACTTAAGTCTCTGATCCATTTTGAATTGATTTTAGTGGATGGTGAGAGATGCATATATAGTTTCATTCTTCTGCATACGTATATCCAGTTTTCCCAGAACCACTTGCTGAAGTGGCAGTCTTTTCCCCGATGCAGATTTTTGTTGCCTTTGTCCAATATCAGATGGCTGTAATTCTGAGGGGTAATTTCTGGGTTTTCAATTTTGCTCCACTGGTCTAAGTGTCTATTTTTATACCAGTACCATACTGTTTTGGTGACAATAGCTATGTATTATAAATTGAAGTCAGGTAGTGCTATGCCTCCGGATTTATTTTTTAATTTTTTTTATTTTTTGGCTCAGGATTGCTTTGGCTATTGGAGAGGTTTTTGTTGTTCTATATGAAAGGTGAGATTTTTTTTTTCCATTTCTGTGAAGAATGTCATTGGTATTTTGTTGGGGATTGCATTGAACCTGTAGACTGCTTTGGGTAGTATAAACATTTTCACAATGTTAATTCTTCCAATCCAAGAGCACGGAATATCTTTCCATCTTTTTGTGTCTTCTTTAATTTATTTCAGAAGTGGTTTGTGGTTTTCATTGTAGAGGTCTTTCACCTCCTTGGTTAAATTGATCCCTAGGTATCTTATATTTTTTGGTGACAGTTGTAAATGGGCCTACATCATTTCTCTTTCAGTTAATTCATTGTTTGAGTATATAAAGTCTCCTGATTTGGAGGCATTTATTTTGTATCCTGCAACATTACGGAAGTTATTAACCTGCTCTAGGAGTTTTTTGAGATAGTCTTTAAGTTTTTCTATATATAGTATCATGTCATCTACAAATAGAAAAAGTTTGACTTCATCTTTTCCAATCTAGATTCCCTTTACTTCTTTCTCTTGCCCGATTGCTGTGGCTAATACCTCTAGTACTATGTTACATAGAAGTGATGAGACTGAGCATCCTTGTCTTGTTCTTGTTCTTAAGGGAAAGGCCTTCAGTTTTTCCCCATTCAGAATGATATGGCAGTGGGGTTGTCATAAATGCCTTTTATTGTGCTGAGATATTTTCCTTCTATACCTAATTTGTTGAGAGTCTTTACCAGGAAGGGATGTTGAATTCTGTCAAATGTTTTTCAGCATCTATTGAGATATCATATGGTCTTTGTCCTTGAGTTTGTTGATGTGATGTATCACATTTACTGACTTTTGTATGTAGAACCATCTTTGTATCCCTGGAATGAATACTACTTGATCATTATGTATACTTTTTAAAAATATGTTGCTAATATGTTTTTTAATATGTTGTATTCTGATTGCTAATTTTTTTGAAGATTTTAGCATCTACCTTCATCAAGGATATTGGCCTATAATTTTCTTTTTTTGTTGTGTCTTTATCTGGTTTTGGTATCAGAGTTATGTTGGCCTCATAGAATGAGTTTGGGAGAGTAGTGTAGCATCTGTTTCAATTGTTTGGAATAGTTTGATGAGAATTGGTATTAGTTCCTCTTTAAAAGTTTGATAGAATTCAGCTGTAAAACCAACAGGACCTGAACTTTTCTTTGCTGGAAGATTGCTAATTACTGCTTCAATCTCCTTGCTCATTATTGTTCTGTTCAGGTTTTCTATCTCTTCTTGGTTCAGTATTGGTAGTTTGTATGTGTCTAGAAACTTATCCATATCTTCCAGATTTACATATTTGTGTTCACACAGTTATTTATAATAGTCTCTAATGATTCTTTGTATTTCTGTGGTATTGGTTGTAATGACTCCCTTTTCATTTCTGATTTTTGTTATTTGGATCTTCTCTCTCTCTCTCTCTCTCTATCTATCTATCTATCTATCTATCTATCTCTCTCTCTCCTCTCCTCCTCTCTCTCTCTCTCTTATGTTAACCTGGCTAATGGTTTGTCTATGTTATTTATAAAAAACAACTTTTTGTTTTGTTGATATTTTCTACTGTTTTTTAGGTCTCTGTTTTATATAGTTCTGATCTTAATTATTTTTTTCCATCTACTACCTTTAGGTTTACATTGTTGTTGTTTTTCAGGTTATTTGAGGTATAGTATTATGTTGTTTATTTGAAGTCTTTCCATTCTTTTGATATAAGCATTTATTGCAATAAATTTGCCTCTTAGTACTGCTTTTGCAGTATCCCACAGGTTTTGTGTGATGTATCTTTATTTTCATTCGGTTCTAGAAATTTTTTGATTTCCTGTTTAATTTCTTCTTGGACCCATAGGTCATTCACAAGCCTATTATTTAGTTTCCATGTATTTATATAGCTTCCAGAGTTTTGCTTATTGTTTATTTCCAATTTTAGTCCATTGTTGTCTGAAAAGATAGTTGGAATGATTTCAATTTTTTTAAGTTTCTGAGACTAGATTTGTGCCCTATTATGTGGTCCTTCCTGGAGAATTTACCATGAGCTAATGAGAATAAAGTGTATTCTTTAGTTGTTGGGTGAAATGTTCTGTATATATCTGCCAAGTCCAGTTGGTCTAAGGTGTAGATTAAACCCTATGTCCCTTTTTTGACTTATTGCCTGGGAGATCTGTCTCATACTGAGAGAGGGGTGTTCAGACCACCACTGTTAATGTATTTGGTCCTATTTCTTTCTTTAGGTCTAAGAGTGTTTGCTTTATATATCTGGGTACTCAGTGTTGGGTGCACACATGTTTTTGATTGTTGTTTTCTAGCTGGATAGATCACTTAATCATTATATAGTGGACTTCTTGTCTCTTTTTATGATTTTTGGTTTAAAGTCTATTTTGCCAGATATAAGAATAGCTACTGCTTGTTTGGGGTTTCCATTTGCATGGTATATCATTTTCCATCCCTTCACTTTTAGTCTATGTGTGTGTGTCTCTATAGGTGAGGTGGTTCTCTTGAAGACAGGATATACTTGAGTCTAGCTTTTTAGTCCAATCAGGCAGTCTGTGCCTTTTGAATGCAGAGTTTAGTCCATTCACATTTAGGGTAGTTATTGACAAGTGTTGCTTAGTTCCTATCATTTAATTGCTTCTTGTTTAGATGGTTTAAATGTCTGTTGATCATTATTACCCCTTTTATTTCTCTTCTTCAATGTTACTTGGGAATTTAAGATGAGATGATTTAGCTTCTTTCTTTTTCTTGCTGGCATTTTTGTTTTAACAGTGGGTTTTGTTCTTCCTTGTGTATTTGTGATAGTGTTCACCATTATTCAGATTACAGATGAATGTCTCCCTTGAGAATTTCTTTCAGGGCTGGTCTTGTGGTGGTGAACTCTCACAACTTTTGTTTGTCAGGAAATACACTATTTCTCCCTCAATTCTGAAGGAGAGCCTTGCTGCTTAAAGAATTCTTGGCTGGATATTTTTTTTCTTTTAGTATATTGAATATATCATTCCAGTTTCTTCTGGCCTGTAGGGTTTTAGTTGAGAAATCTGCTGTTAGTTTGATGGGGGTTCCCCTATAAGTGAACTGATGCTTTTCTCTTGCTGCTTGTAGAATTCTCTCTTTGTCTTCGAGCCTTGCAAATTTAACTATAGTGTGTCTTGGGGAGGTTCTTTTTGGATTGAATCTGTTTGGAGACTTTAAGTTTCCTGGATATGAAGGTCTGTATCTCACCCTAAACCTGGGCATTTTTCTGTTCCTATTTCCTTGAATAAGTTTTTAATACCTTTTCCTTTCTCCTCCCCTTCAGGAATACCCATGATTCAGATGTTAGAGCACTTGAGGTTCTCTGCTATCTCCCTTAGGTTTTCCTCATTATTTTCAATTCTTTTTTTCTTTTTTTTATTGTCTGCCTGAGTTATTTCAAAAAGACCATCTTCAAGTTCTGAAATTCTTTCTTCTTGCTCTACCCTGCTGCTTAAGCTCTCAGTTGTGTTTTTTATTTCATTGACTAAATATCTCATTTCTAGAAGTTTGGCTATACTCTTTTTTAAGGTATTAATCTCTTTGTAGATTTCCTCTTTCATATTCTGATTTTTTTTTCTTGTTTCATTGTGTTCTTTAATTGAGACTTCCTTTATTTTTTCAAGTTTTCTTAAGATCATTGCTTGGAATTATTTTTCAGACATTTCAAGGATTCCCTGTTCCATGGAATCTGACTTTGGAGCATTACTGTATTCATTTGGTGGTGCCATTTCTTCTTGTTTGTTTGTACTTCTAGTATTTTTTTTTTTTTTTTTTTGATGTTTGGTCATTTTGTAGATGGTTTGCTTCTTCTATTACACTGAGGTTGGCTGTGGAGTGGCTCAGGTTGCTACTGTGGGGGTGAATTGTCTTTGCTAGACAGTAGGTGTAGTGGTGGTTATGCTAAACCACCTTGGGTCTTGTTCCAGAATCTTTGGTTGTAGAATGAGCCTCCAGCACCACGCAGTTCTGTTGGGCTCACCTCAGTCAGTCAGACCCCACAAGCTGGTGCTCACCTCTGGGTCCAAGGAGTAGGGCAGGGCTGCCTATAGCCATGTGGTTCTGCTGCTGGGCTCACTTCAGCACTGGTTGGGGTGTGTGGTCTGATAATCCCCTCCAGGGCCAAGGAGTGGGGAGGGGCTGCCTCTAGCTGTGTGGTTCTCTGTGCTGGGCTCATCTCAGCATGGGTCAGGGGGCACGGTCTTGATGTTTGATATCTTATGTTGGGACATTAGATGAAGAGGTATTTTCCAACATTATGCTTGTGTAGGGAAAAGATAAAAGCTTAAAGATCCTCAGATAGCTATTACTTAGGAGGTAAAATTCTGTGTCTCACTGTCCCACATTTCAGATGTAATGGTGAAGGTGGGTGGCATGGAGGAGGGGCAATGCTAAGGCAATTTGTTTCTTTGGTTTTATCTTCAGCAGAAATTTTTAAAAATCTATTATTTTTATTCTATTTTAGGAGATTAAAGTTGTACTCTCCTGTGTCACCTACCATCCAATTGCAGAGAACCTCAGGCAATTGTGAGGCTAATGAGGGATGTAGTCATGTCCTTTATATTTTTCTAAGTATTTTTCATATCTGTGCACTTGTGGTTGGCACCATTCTCCTAACCCAGCTGTCCATATGAGTCACTGCCTCTGCCCCATTTTCTTACATGTAGCATAGCACTTGTAATCAGAGAAAAAAATCTTGCAATGCTGTTGGGAAAAAAAAAAAAAAAAAAAAAAAACCAAAAAAACTAGTGAGTATCCAATTGATAAACAAATTACATGAAATAGTAAAAATCACATAAATGCCTTGTCTTAAGTTGTTAAAACATTTACATGAAACCCATAACAATATATGTGAAATATTCAGCTTAATTAATCAAAGAAAAAAATTCTATTTGACCATTGCACACATATTATTCTGTGGGCCAGAATTTACAATGCACATATATAGCTTATACATCACAGCATTTAATGATCATGGAAATATCCAATAAACCAAAATTATCTTTTACATACCTGCTAGGTCATCTGAAACATTTCTCATCAGATTTATTTCTTTAGAGTAAGGTATTGTTCACTGAGGTTGGGTGTAAAAATAAAATGTTTTAGCTAGGAAAATCATACATCTGAACAGCTGCTGAGTTATATTAGTTTTGCCTAAATAGCCCTATCTCTTAGATGTGACCAGAGCCTTAAGGGAGCAGGATAAGTGACAGATACATGTTAAAATTTGGGAAAGGTTGAGATATGGGGCACAGCCCAAAGGGATGGCTGCAAGTCAAGCTCTGCAGTGGAGGACCTTCAGACCAAAGGAAGAAGAGCACCCATTCTGAGTTAGGCTCGGGGTCCTGCACATTACCCACCTGTTGCTCTCAACCACTTCATGTGTCAGAGGACTAGCATCTCCATGGCATGGATTAGGACACTGAAGTACAGGGAAATTAATAAAACAAATAAGTAACAGAGACAAGAATAGAGGTAGAGATGAGAAGCTTTCTTTGGGAAAATCTGCATATCTACATTAAGGTATCATAATCTTAATTATTAATGAAAGAAAGAAAGAAAAAGAAAAGGAAAAAGAGAGAGGTGGAAGAAAGAAGAGAGAAAAAATGGGAAAGGAATAAAGGAAAGGGAAAAAAAGAAAAAAATACTTTTTAAGCAAAATTAAGATGAAATAAGTAACTAATTATTGATTATGCACACCCAGGCTTATATAATTTGTAGATTATCTGTGAAGGCTTACACAATTACCCATAATCATAATGATTATGATCATGATCATAAGCAAAGGGCATCAGAGTTAGACTGACACAGCAAATTTAGGTAGTTAGCTGGCCTATGACATTACCAAATATTTCTTGAAATTAGAAAATGTATTTGCTATCCCCTGAGTCTTCTCATGAAAAAATAGTATTTTCCAGTGGTACTGAAACTATCCCACATCTTAATTTTTATGCTTGACTAAATTCATGATTCTACAAGTTTTCAATTATGTTTCTGGAGCAAAAGTTTTTAAAGTGAATTTTCATTTTTTGTCTCATCTGAAGCTTGCTTCTTCATTGAAAGCAGTTACAAATGAATGTCAGGTGTTGAAACACTGGACCAAATCCCACAGAATCATTTCTTTGTGTAGGAAATACAATAAGTGCCCACTTCTACAGCGTGGTTAGGAATTGGGATGACTTAGTTAATTGCATGTTCTATTTAGCAGAGGAGATGTATAACCAGAGAGAATTAACAGATGGTTATAAAAATGTACTGTGTGCCTTCAGTCTATTAGTATGGGGTTTACCACATGTTTTTCCATTCATTTAAAACTTATTCATGAAATATTTTTTGATACTGTGTAAATTAAGCATCTAGCATTCAGAAATTGTTTATAGTGTAGATAGGACTGAGGGTACGGCTTATACCTGAATATATTTCTAAGACTGTGAACTTTTTAACATTTTTGTGTTTATTAAGGTGCCATGATTACCTATTTCTTACCCATGAAATCCATCAGTTGCTATTGTGTATATTAGCCAAAGCTGTGTTTTATTCAGAAGATTTCAGGCAGTGGCATTCAGGGTACGTCTACAGGAGCCACTTTCATTTTCAATAATATCATATAATTTTCTTCTCAAATTCCATACCTAACCACATCTATAATGAAGCTGTGGACAAATTCTGTATGTCACTTTCTTTATTTCAGCAACAATTACAAGGAACTGCATGTCAAATATAATCAGCATTCTGTGAGGTTTTCATTTCATTATTTGACTGTATAATACACACATCTGTAGAGTGAGTCATGTTCAGTTATCTGGGGTCATTTTCATTCATGGGTATTTCACAGAGCAGCCATCTCTAAATACCTGGGGTCCTTGGAAACTCAAGTATAAACTGTTCATTAAAATTTCAATCATCTTACACCTAGTAGCATATGCCATATGCTAGATATCCAGTGAAGAAACTCCACAGCACTCTAAAACCCCAGTGTACTCAGCTCTGGGCAACCCTTTCAGCAGAGGCAAACCTGAGCTGACTGCCTTCCTTCAGGGATTAGGAAGAATGAGGCTGTGAGCCTATTCAGTTCCTACTTTTGTAATGGAGGAGAACTACCACAGTGTAGTTTTTGTGGTAGAGAAGAGGGGGAATCTCTTCAACAGCCACATCCATTCACAGTGTTGTGCAAAGTACAGTTAAGTGACTGGAGAATTATTACAATTCTGTATTTCTTTATATTTAAAGTTGGACTCATTTCTTAGAATAGTGGAATTATAGATAAGTTGATATCTATTTCCTGATTACAACAATCTGAAGATGGGTATAGAAATGTTACAGCAGACTGAGGAATATTATCCTGTGAAGAAATTTAGGTATGGATTCCTCACATTTTCTTTCGATGTATCAAAGGGTAGGGACTCAAGCATCTTCCCTAATGTGTTACATAAACATCTTTTCAGCACAGGTTTTCTCTAAATGAGTGGTTCTTTTCCTTTCTTGGATGCATTCCAGAATTTTCTATAACATTGCATAAATCTTCGTATGAGACAAATGTGCATACAAAAGTATATTTGTAATATTGCTTCCATTTCAAGGGGTTCAAGTAATAATCAAATTCCTTCTTTGTGTCCACAAACTCAGGATTCACAACTACCCAAAGAGGAAAAGAATGTGTTGGCACCAATGAGGAATTAAATCTATAATTAACCAATGCAGAACTAATGTGTTAAAAAGCCCCTAAAATATTTAACTCTCAAATGAGTTCCAGTCTTCTCCCCAGTTTAAGATAGGGCACTCCTTGGGTGTGCTTCTGAAACCCAGGGAAGAAACAGCCTCACTCGAGTTGCATGGGGGAGTGAGATGCCTCATGCGCCCTTGAGACAGCTTGCTCCCCCCACATACAGGAGGAGAACAGGCTAGCTTATGTAACTACTTCTTAAACATTTGCTTCATTTCCGTACTAAATGTACTCATACATGCTGAAGGAATTTAAAGTACTCAGCTGAAATCTGCTGAAAAAATTCGTTTGAAACTGTTTTATTCAGTACTTGCACAAAATTTTCTCTAGCTCATGATTCAAAATTACTGATTTATATTATGTGTAGGCAGAATATTTTGAGCAGCAAGAAAATTATTAAGAATTTTAAAATAATACTAAGAACGTACCAGAGGTCATTGTATTTGATCAATGAAACATTATAAAGGACAATTTAGCCTGTAAAGATATATTTGTGCAATGCATTTTTCTATATGCACAGTCTCCTAATTACTTCACAGGGGGGAGAGAAGCTTCTTTAATGCATTGTCCTCTGCACCTCCTCAACACAAATAGCACACATTTCACACATTCTATGGGGACTGCTTACATGCAGGGAGAAAACTACTATCCTAAAAAAGGAAGCCCTGAGCTGAGCCAATCAAGGTGTGGAAAAGAATGTTCTGAGATACAGTGTCTTGTTCCTCCCAGGAAGGCCAGAGCAGTCCCTTGGGCCAGTCCATCATGAATTGTGAATGATTACATCTGTTACTTCACTTTGTCCCCTCACCCAGTAGACCCTCTCCCCGAGTTTTAATGTGTAATCCTACTTCCTCTCCCTCACGTATGTGTCGCATTAGAATGGATCGTTCTTTTTCTTCTCTGCATTCCATCTTTAAAGAACCAGCCCTTCATCACTTCATAGTAAAACAACTAAGTCCTTGTGTTTGTAGTAGCACAAACTCACACTTCCTGCTCATAGGTAAGCATATGACCAAAACCTGGCCAGAGTACACTGTTTTCTGGGTCATAGTGTTTATTTAGAGAAAGGTATATGGTCCAAGCCATAGAGTATCTCCTGTAATTTTGTCACTCCAGGGGGCAGGGAATTTTCTGTTCGATGGGATATGGATATATATGGATGATATAAATTACAAGGCTGAGCAATTTACCACCATAGAGTAATAACTTGTTGGGAATGTGATCAGGTGGAGAAAAGTAGATTAAGATATGCCAGAAAATACACTTTATGATATTACTTGGAAATCTGGGTCTAGCTGTGCCTGAAGCAGTACTTCTCACCCTTTCTAGCTGAGTCAATTTTATTGCTTAAATTACTTTGAGTTGCTCTCTGACACTTTTAATTAAAAGAATTCTGACTAACACAGATATTGATACCTGAAAGTGAAATATCTTATGATAGAGAAACTCAAATACAGATTTAGTTTGGTCAAGACAAACAGTTGAAGTGCTTCCTCATCTCTTACAGGAAAGTTTATAAACCTCCTTATGTGATAGTAAAGGATATGGTTAGGTTCTTACCTGTTGTATTTTAGGAATAAGGCAATGTAAATAAAGTATCTGGAGCTTTAGGGACACATTAAAAACAAACAAACAAAACAAACAAAAAAAACCACACCTGTTAACTATACTGGAGTTTGCTGGCTGCTTCTTATAGCCTTTAGTGAGGTCATAGAATAAAGAGATTGGCTTTGTCCCAGAGACTGGCAACCATTACTCCCTTGCTATGATGACATTTTGGAAGTCAAAATGGCTGAAATTTATATGAGCATGATTTACAGGTAAGAAAGCCAAATTATATGACTCCAAGCAAATCAATGAAAGCAAAAGCAGGGAGGAAGGATAATCAACAAAAACTTTATTAGAACCCAGCAGCCAGAGAACAAGAGGAAGCTTCATTCCGCAGGGCCGAGATCAGTGTGAGATGTTGAGGCACTCATTTCAGGCACAAAATTTAAGGAAGCACTAAAAAATTCAGGGAATCAAAAAAAAAAAATATTTTAATGCAATATTTTTAAAAATCAAAATTAATGCATAAAATTTGTGCTGAACAAAATATCAAAATTGTAAGGACAGGGGCAAAGTCAAGTACCCACTGTATACTTCCTGTCCAAAAAAGAAAATAGTAACCTTGTTATTAAGAATCATGGACTTTAATGCAGCGAGGAGTTAAGGGACAGATTAGTGACCTCACTGCCCCAGGCAGGAATACTGAGATAGGTTGCTAAGAGACAGAAACTATCAGAATGAAATTCAGATTTAAGATGAGACTCATCAAGCTTGGGCACTAGTTACCAGTCCAGGGAAGAAGCAGGGAGCAGTCAAACAAAAGTCAGCTGAGATCTTAAGGACATTATTTTGTCAGAGAAACTTCAACCTTGGCAACTTTGCAAAGCCTAAAACAATTCACATATCTCTAATGTGTTTACACAAAAAAGAACTTGTATATCAAGCAGTGCTCCTCCAGAAATGGAACCACTCCAATAATCTCAGATGCAGTCGTGGAGGAAAATGAACAGGAGACATTCTGCAAGAGTTGCAGAAGGGAGGCAGACTGACCAAGAAATTGGCTCAACTGTACTGAACAATGGACTCTGGTTCCTGTCTGGCAGGAGTGATATGTGCTCTAGCTCAAAGGCCACTGTATGCTGTTTATTCTACTCCTTTTTCATAAGAAAATGTTCATTCCATGTGTTTATCCTATTCTACTAGCTTAATTTTAGACTTGATATTTGGGTGCTGTTTAGATTTATCATGTAGCTACAGATTCCACGTGTGTTTAGGGCAACATTCAAACTGAATAAAAATGAGCAGCCAGGATCCTGATCTTGGAGCCGGGTGCAAAAATTGAGCAAGACTTTGAGTTATCAACCTTAGGAAAAAATGTAAATGTGTTTTCATTATTATGTGGGGTAGTTGTATTATGTTAGAACTGGCATCTTTCTAAAAATAGTGTATGTATTAGAAGAAAAAAATGTCTGTAGGCTACTGTGGGGTTAACCTAGTAGACATTTATTTTTTATATCAGATCTCTTTCATTGGGAATAAATTGTGCTTCATTGCACAGTAGTTCAACTAAACCCGGTGTTTTTGTGAGACAAATCTATCACTCCTTATCTCTCTCCATTCTCCTCCTCCCGTCCAACTGAGCCTAGGACCCAGGCCTGGATAATCAAAATATTCCGTCCCCTGGCTATATACTTCTCTCCCTCAAACCTACAGTGTAAGCTATGTTTCAGTCCTGACTAGCACACCTATATTATATTAATTTTCATGTTTTTGGCCTCCTCATGAGACAACTGACTGCTTTAATATAATCAACTCTCAACAAAAAACTAAGTAAAAAGATGAATCCTTTGTACTTATTCTATTTCTAAAAAATAAATTTCCATTTTCACAGTAACCGAAACAGACCATTCTCTATTTTTTTTAAATAATGAGTTAATTTATCAGAATACAGAATAACCATTCAAATAAATGGAGGAAAGCAGCCTTGATGGTTTCTTACATATAGTACAAATAGCTCATAACTACTGAGTGCTTACATTGTTCCAGGAACTATTTTAATTATTTTTCACGTATTTCATCAGTTAATAGGAAGTATTATAATCATTATTATTTTATTGATGACAGTAATGTAGTATGGAGTGTTTATGTTAATTGTTCAATGTTATATAGCAATTAAATGGCAGAGTTGGAATTCAAACCCAGATAGCCTAGATACAGAGTTCAGGCATATAAACCACTCATAAATACTACTTATTCAGAGCACAGGTGAGAAAAACATTGTGAAATGAGTGAGTGGACTGACTTTCTGTCCAGATTAAAGGCAAACAATGTGTCTGGACATGAAAAGAATAAAGTTCCTAGTGAAAGGACCTCATGAAGTATATTGTAAGTCATGCTACACAGAGAGCATGTTGTTTGCCCCTGGAAGAACCCTGTTTTTATATACATGAGAATGTACTGGCCATGTTTATACAAGTTCTACATCGATATCAAAAAAAGTGGAATTATCAGTCTTTACTGTTTAACCTGTTCTTTCTTGTTCCCATCCCCAACCCCAAACATGCGCACAAATTCTGTTCTCAGCACATTTAGGCAAATGTCTCTGACCCACCTCTTCAGCAATTTTCTACTTAAGAATGTTAAACTATGTGTTTATTTTATAGATCCTGTTTTCTTTTGTTACTTGCAAAATGAAAGCTACTCACCATAAGTACTTTATTTTCACTGTGCTTCCAGCTAAATCCTGCACAGTAAAACAAATTAAGCAGATGGCAGACTTAAATGTTAAAGATAGGAAAAAAATGTATGAAGAAATCTTAGGACAAATTAGAATATAGGATAGACTACACTGAAGTAAGATGAATCAGAGGCTAAAGTCACAGAACATTTTAAACCGTTTAGCTTCACTGAAGATGTATGAATGATCCAGGGCAGTAACTGAAAGTACCCTCCCACGGCAAGTGTGCCTTCATAATGCTTAATTTCCAAATTAGTCAAACTCCTTATTATGTGACTTTCTTGTCTCATGAGGGCATGCACATTACCACTGCCATCTTTCTTTCTTTTCATAGTAAAATGTTCACAATCTCAATCAGCATGGGAAGGTACAAAGGACAGAGGTTTATGTGGTTTAATATCAGTAATTCCCACGGAGAGTCTAGATTAAAAAGAAAATAAATTCTCATTTACTGTCCATTACTAGTTTCCCCAAATTCTACTACTAGGGAGCACACATTCACTGTAAAATTTTGAGCACTGTTAAAGTGCAAATCTTCCTGGGAGCATTCAATCTCATGAGTCATTTTCAATTATGAGTAAATGAAACTAGCAAATCATTTCCTAAGAACAGATTTAGGGTGAGGAGAAAGGAAGAGGAGTAGCATAAGTCTACCAGAGACATGGGTTAAGGAAGAAAAAGCCTCAAAACTCAAGTTTCTAATGTGGGAGAGTTCTAAAGTCAAAATATGGCTCAAAATATTTTCCTAGGGCTAGTCTTGATTTTTATCTATTTAAAGATGTTTTGTTTAAAGAGCAGTAATGCTATTCTGATTCAATTTAAAGAGAAAAAGAAGACAAAATCAAAGAAACTAGAATTTATTAAGTGCCTATTATATACCAAGTATTTTATTTTATTTAAAAGTTGCAACTTTTTGAGATATTTCCATGGATCCTGCTTTACATATGAGGACAATTTCCTTTTCCATCTGTGAAGTGTTACTTTACTTGATAAAGGTCACACCTCTAATATGTAGTGTAGAAGAGAGATTCTGACTCTAGTCTCTGCAGAGCTTGGGTCCTATCCACACACCAAAAAGCAATGGCGATCTGCTTTCAACCCCCCTAACTGCATGATAACATTTTAAAATCATTAAACAGGGAAAGATACATAATTTCATCCCATAAATGAAGGCACTAAACATAATGAGGCCAATAAGTATGGCAATGGTAACTAATTACTAATATTAGTAACTGGTATCTTTGGCTGTAATCAGGAAGAGATAATAAGAGAAAGATGGAAGGATTGCTGGAAACAGGGAAAGAGGACATAGCCAAGGGGACATGAAAGGCAACTTGAACTAACTTGTAATTGTACCCTGTTGCCATTGGGATTCACTTGAGTGCTCATGTAATTTCCACAAACCCAACACTCTCTTATGACACAGCATATTAATCTAAAGACATAAAGGGAATGAGGTTCAATAAAGACTTTCAAAACTCTCTCAAGATAATTTAATGGTAAACAAGGAAAAAAATATTCCAGTAAGGCACTTTTAGAAAATATCTGCTGAAAGTATTTTATTTTTATAATGTTGAAATTCAGGCATGTCATACTCAGTCTTTCTTCTCTGTTATTAAAATTGCTTGACATTCTATGATCTGGAGCAAGTAGCAATGCACAATTAGACTGGTCTCCTTTTGTGACTCAGAGTTTGGGTGGAGCAAGAAGCATTATCTCTGAAGTATAATTTACAAAGAAAGTCTGCGTGGGCATGCTTAGGTAAATGAAAAACTACCTTTTAAGTGTTTATATTACAGGAAAAAAATGGCTCTAATAATTTAGATTAATGACAAAAATGCCTCTAGAAGATTGGAATAAAAGTAAAGCATTATAAGAACCAGGAGGGAAGAGCCATATGAATAGTTACACAGAAAAGAAACTGTTTCCTTGGGGAGTTTGTACAGG
Source organism: Cynocephalus volans (assembly GCF_027409185.1). Classification (NCBI taxonomy): domain Eukaryota; kingdom Metazoa; phylum Chordata; class Mammalia; order Dermoptera; family Cynocephalidae; genus Cynocephalus; species Cynocephalus volans. Next base: position 74,154,060 of record NC_084464.1, read on the forward strand.
AACATATTTTAAACCAACTTAAGACAAAAATATAACTCCTTAGTTTATATGTGAATGTTTGAATAGCCAAAGCCAGGAATACAGAGAAACCCTATTTTCTATCCAATGGTACAAATTACCATATGTATCATCTATAGCAACTGAAGTCATTAGCTTATTAAACAGGATGTTTTCTTACAGATTATGCATCCTAAATAGTAGTGATACATTTTAAAATACAATTATATTTCTGAGTTTTGTGTTTAACATGTAAAATATCAAGCTTTTATAAAAAATTAAACTTTCTTTTCAGAAGAAGCAGTAATTTTCTCTCTGGTATATGTTAGGAACAATAATATTTTCAGAGCCAATTGAGAGGAGAAATTCTTCTGTGGACAGTTCTTCCCCACCTTCTTCAGGCTCCTCTAACTCCTCTCACTCCCTCCTTCTCACCACCTCCATTTGTACATAGGTACAAAGATACACAAGATTACACATAGAAGTGTGCAGTTAAGACCACCTTTTAAAAGCCCACTGACTCTGCCAATTTATTATATTTTTAAAAATTTGAGCAGCATTTCTGAGCAGAAAGCAGGAGAAGCTGCTAAGCATCCTGAAGAATGGACCCTTACAGTCTGCTTCAGAAAAGACCCACAAACAGGACCAGGTGAGCTCAATCATTTGTGAATGAAGAATGGGCTTATGAAGTGTCTTTAAACGCTGAAAAACAAATAGATACATCACATTATTAAAAATATAAAGGAAGACTCATTCTACTAACAATGTAAGTTCAGTACAGCACTTCAAGTGTTATAGTTGCTCAATAAATTTTTGGTTCCCTCTGTTGATCATTTTTACCACTAGAATGTAAAGGAAACAATGAAGGAACTTCTACTTTGTATTTAATTCTGTGCAACAAGGGGGGAAAGTGGAAATAAAAAAGTTTAAAGAAAATTCTACTGTTCTTTCACAATTAAATATAGTATGTATTTTACAAACAAATAACTTTAGCTATATACAATATTTATCTTTTTCTTGAAGGTGACAAAAACTGTTAATGAATTTTAACTCGTCACTGAATACTTCACTACCTTCTTTTCTAAATTTCTTTCTTTTCTTGTTTGGAAATTCAGTTCCACATTTTTTTATATAAGATAAATGGTTTTCTTATAACCAGCGTTTAATTACATATGACAATATTATTTGCTTCCCACAAGTGTTTTGTTTTTCTGTTTCTTCAACCACCTAATTTATTTCACTGTGTTCAGAATTCTTATTGTTAAAATACATCTTTTGGAATTTATTTTTGTGTTGGTGTGTGAAACATAAACTCTCTCATTCTTTGTCTAAAATCATCTTTGTTTTTCCTAACTTTTTGATGATATTTTAGCTGAGTATAGAATCATAGGTTGCCAATTACTATGCCTCAGCACTGTCTTTGGGAGTGTACTGTTGTTTGTAATAAGTTTTGTAAACTTAGTCTTCATATTTTGAAAATAATAATGCACCTTTATCTATTTTTAATATTTTTTAGCTATGTCTTAAGTTTCTTTATAATAGGTATCATTGCCTCCAGTGCCATAATATTCTTCTACACAGAATGATCTATCTAAAATGCAGTATAGTTATATCATGATATTGCTTAAAATCCTGCAAAATCTTCACCCTCCCCCCATACATTATGTACATGATAAAATCCAAATTTCTCAGGAAAGCAGGTTGGTTGATGCCAATCTCCATAGCCTTATCTCCCACCATACCAGGATTACATCTTATGCCCTAAACACATAAAAATGCTTTTAATTCACTGAATTTTCCATGTTGATTTTAGGTTCTAAGCCTTTATTTATTCTGTTCCTACTGCTAAAATGTCCCAACTCTCATTCCCTATTTTGATTTTAACTAGTTAATTATTTTTTTTAACACTTAAGACTTATCTCTTCCACAAAGCCTCCCCTGATGCCACCAGTGTGAGGTAAGTGTGCTTCAACTGTGCTCCAATAATACTTCATTAATGTGCCTGATTCTCACAGTGGATCTTAAGTACCTTGATGTCAAGGGCTGTCTCTACACATTTCTAGTCCCCATCATGCCCTGTGTTACTGTGCTCTTAGAGGATGCTCAGTATATGTTTTCTGAATATTGGAAAAAAATAAGAAAAGATGGAAGATAATATAGGATGAATAATATTCTAATTCTACTGACATACACACATTTCACTTAATATCCAAAAGTCAACTTCCATCCCCTCTTTTACATTAATTTACTAACTCTAGAATACTCACAAGCATCTAAACACTTAATAAGGTCAATAATCCAAGATTAGAAAAAGGAAAAGTAATGCTCTTCCCTCCTCACAGGGAGAGAGAGCATATGAAACTACACATTGAAATTTCTCTATTTCTACATAGGAAGAGAACCCACAGTTACTTTCTGCAAAGAATTTAAAATAGGCAGTACTACTGAAAGCCTCACGAAAAAATTATTTAACTCAATTAGACTCAAAATATAAATTTTTATGGAAGGATGTATATAAGAATGAAAAAAATAGGTAAGTGATATTAAATTGGCATATAAAATTGACCCAACTACTTTCAAGTAAAATGGCCATGTTAAAAGTTGATGAACCTTTTTGGCATCGTTTATGTGGACAACGATATGAGTGCTTTAAAGATCCAGTAGATTTGATCTTACCTTTACATAAATAAGAAAACATATTAACATTGTCCCTGATCACTGTGGGACATAAAATCTCTTTCTTTTATATTCATTTCATTTATTAATCTTTTTAATTCACTCATTCAGCAAATGCTTAATAAGTGTAGTCCTGTACCACATCATGACATTTTGGTTAGCAGAACTGGATATATGACAGTAGTTACATAAGATTTTTAATGGAATACAAATAGTCTTATTGTCTAGGGGCATCATAGCCCTCATAATGTAGTGTAATGCATTACTCACACAGGAGCAATAGGCTACACCATATACCTGGATGTGTAGTAGGTTTGTGTAAGTACACCCTATGATGATTGCACAATGATTAAATCACCTAATGATGCACTTCGCAGAATGTATCCCCATTGTTAAGCAACACATGACTGTAGCTACTAAGTCCTAAGTCCATGTTAGACAATGTGAATACAATAGCAAGCCAATGAGTCAGCAAGGCAAATTCTTGAGGATATAGCCTAGACATTAGGGTAAATATGCCATGAAAAATAATGTGTAATGATTTATTAAAGAAAGTACAGGGTATATGAGAACAGTTCTTCAACAAGGTTTATTTTCAGTCTAATAAGGGCCAAGTATTATGATAAGCATGTGGGACAAACACTTAACATAGTCTAATGGGTATGAAGAACAAATTCCTTGAAAAAGTTATGTTAAAAATTGTGCCTAAAATGTAAAGTAAGAAATCACCAGAGATTGAAAGAGCATTTCAAGAAGAAGGAAAAGAGGGGCAAGCTTGGATGAGAGATGGCATCATGAAGTCAAGACACTGACTTCAGAATGCCCGGGGCTGATAACATAAGTGAGGGAGGAGATAATTTGTGGGGGAGGAAGGGTAGAATGGAGCTACAGAATGAGGCAAGGGAAGAAAATAAGTCTACTTTGTGAGAATAATAAAAGAAAGCAGAAGTTGAGAAATTAATGACTTGCCCAAGGTCAAGGATGCATGCATATTAGAATCCTAGTCACCTGTCTCTCAATCTAAATGTATGAGGGCACTTGAAAAAGTTCAGGGAAAAGTAGAATAAAAAGATAATACTAATCTTTTCACAAACTTTTTGATGTACCCTAATGTTTGAGAGTCAATACAGGAAAGTGACTATGGATCATCACTTACAGTTAGTCTGAATAGGTTCAAATTTGGCTTGTACGATTACTAGTTATTTAGCCATAGGGAGGATAATTAAACTCTCTATACTTAAGCTTTAGCATCTCCAAATTGTATACTGATAATTTATCTCAGGGCCTATCTCTACACATTTCTACTCCCCATCATGTCCTCTGGTACTCTGCATTTAGAAGATACTCAGTATATATTTTCTGAATATTGGAAATAATTAAGAAAAAGAAGATAATACTAATAGTATATACTATTATATTACTAACTATATATGAGAACTGTAGTAGTTAGTTTCCATAGATGACCCTTCTCACCAGTGAAATATCCTCCAGCTATTTTTACCCTTGCATAGAACTCTCCCTTTGAATCTGGGTTGGCCCTGTGATTTACTTTTTGGCCAATTGAATGTAAGAAAGGTAAGCAGTTTTATTTCATAAGCAGATTACAAAAAGCTGTGAATTTCTGTTTAGATTACTTGTAATGCTCAGTTTTAGGGCATTCTCACTTGCCACCCAGATGCCATCTTTTGAGAAACCAAAGTCACATGGAGAAGCTATGTATGGTTACTCTGGTCAAGAGTCCCCTTTGAGCTCCTAGCAGATAGCCAACATCAACAGTCAGCTGCAGGTGTGAGCCGTCTGGGACAATCAGACCAGTCTAGACTTCAGACTGCAGTCACATGAAAGTCTTTAACTCATAACCTTCCAGATGAATCTAGTTAACCCAGAAAAGCATAAGAGGTCATAATTAATTATTGGTCATCCTTGTCAATTATTTTTTAAAATATTTGTACATATTTGTTTGATATTAAAACAAATATTAGACTAAAATTTTTGTTATCATTTTAAAATAGCTAACTATTTGTCAACTCCCAAAAATAATCCCTCCTTCTTAGAGAATCACCTCTTCTATGTTCCAATAAAGATAGTTCTTATTTGGCATTGAGAAATTAACTAATGTTAGGCTATTTCTTCCAATTATAAGAAGTTTGTATCTTGTCTAGAAGTGGAAAGATTATTATATGTTCTATCTCATGAAAATTTATTTTTATACATAGTTTTATTTATTATTTTCACCATACATTTTGACAATTCAATTATTAACTCATGCCCAGCGCAAAAATAGGACAAAAGTTTTAATCCTACTACAATTATCATCTCATCAAGGTAAAATTATTTACAATTTGTTATATTCCCTTTTAGTTGCATACACAATATTTTTTTACAAAGTGTTATACTATACTGTTTGAGTTCATCTTGTAATATGTGATGAATTTTTATTATGCCATTTTCACCTCTTCCATAACATTATTTTCTTGCCTTAGAATTTTTTGTTCACCCAATTCGTATTCTTAGGTATTTAGGTTCTTCCAAAGCTTCATATCTATGATGTCTGTGTTTATGTTAAAAACAATCTTTCATTTCTGATGGTATTATATGAAACAACCATTTTCCTCCATCTTCACAAACATTAAGTGAAAAATTTTAAATTACCAATCTTTGACACCTTGTATATGATTATTGGTCCTTTCAATGTAAATATCTCTTTATGTTCTTGGCCATTATTTCTACAGTGATATCCATCCTTTTCTGGATCATTATTAAAGATCTAACACATTTTTGATGTTATCTTTTTGTGGAAAATGTTTCAAATATTTTTCTAATATTTCACTTTTATTTTTGATTTTGGTGTGTTTTTTTTAACACACATAAGTGTTTAATTCTAGGTAGTCAAACATATTTATCTTTTAGTTAACCTTATAAATTTCTTGCCTGTGCAGACAGTTTTAACTCTCTGAATTACAGTTATTCTGGTGGATTCGATGTGGATATAGAAGATCTTGAAAATATTAACCTTATGTATCTAAATGATCCCAGGTTTTTCATATTTTGAGCAGAATCATATCCTTTTATATCCAAATAAAATAATTCAAGTTCCTCATTTATCACATTATACAAATCTAGCTCCTTTTCAAGTCTTGATCAATGTCTTTAAGAATTTCACACATCCTATTTGTAGCTTGTCCTATTTTGCATTGGACATATGTGAGAAATTCTTTTTGTCTGTCTTTACTGCTGTCATCTCCTGTATTAGTTTATCCCCAAATATGGATGATAGTACCTCCCTATCCTTGCCAAAGAAGTGTTAAATAAGGTTAAGTGGTTCTAAGAACCACTACTAGAGCTGTGTCTCTTCCGAGCTCAAGGTTGGCACAATGTGAATCCTCCCTGCATAGTTAAAAATTCTCTCTCTCTCTTTCTCTCTCTCTCTCTCTCTCTCTCTCTCTCTCTCTCTCTCTCTCTCTCTCTCTCTCTGTTCCTCCCTCCCTCTCCTATGTTTGGGGATTTACTCATACCCCCTGCTTTTAAAGGGTGTTCAAGATTAATTAATCTCTAAATTATGAGTCCTGAAAAGATTTTGCCCTATCTTCAATAAATTTCATTTTTGCATAATATTAAAGGCATATTTATATTATCAGTAGATATTTTGGTTGTAAATAGCAGAAATAGGAAAATCAAACTAAGCTTATACAAAAGATAATTCATGCTAAACCTCATGTTCCCATGGGCAGAGCAAGGATCTATGCAGCAGTTGGACCTAGAGAATGGAACACTGCTGAGATTCTCTTTCCTCCTCACCCTCCTTTGCCAACACATGCAGGGCACTCTATCTCTCCACTTCTTAACATGTTGGCTTCAGTTTTTCTTACTGTAGTCCAGCATCCTCTACATAGTAGACATAGAGCTACCAACATTTTCTTTGGTTCCCACATCAAACCTTAACCACCAGAAAGGGATGAAAACAGATTCCTGCAACTCAATTTAAATCCCTTCCTATAATTTTTAAATGACTATTTTGTACCTAATCAGCAATTATGGGCATAAATATTAGATAATGTCTTTACTTAACAAAAAAAAAAAAACTTTGCAAAGAAAAAATATGTACATTTTATATTTAAGTCAATCAGAAAGAAAAATCTGAGAAATTAGGGGATTCTAAGGATCCATCCAACTCTGATTTTCTAGGGACATCAGCAGCTTCTTCCTTCTTGGACCTTCTTCAGACCTTTATTCCTAGGCACCTTAAGATTCTGTTAACTTCTTTTTCAGCCTAGAGTTGATTTTCTCTGCATAGAATATATAATGAGTATCATGGCATTATAGTACAAAAAGAGAACATACGCTACTGGCTAAGAGTATAAACTTGGGAGATAGTTTGCCTGAGTCAAAATTCTAGATTTGCTGCTTGTGATCTATGTGACTTGGGAAATCACTGAATCTCTAATCAGTAATTCCTCATCTGTAAAATGGAGATAATAATATTACTTGGCATATAGGGTTCTTTTGGTTCTTAAATAACCTCTGTAAAGCACTTAGAACATTGCCTGACATACTAAGACTTAAAAGGAAATAAATGTATTATTTTTAGTTATCAAATCTTACAGGTATCAAAACAATGTCAAGATTTTTTTTTTTTTTCTGAACAAGGTACAAATTCCAAACTGTAACACTTCAAAGTTGATTGAAATTCTTCTTTTGTCTTATTCCATTTGATTTTCCTTTTGAAGCATAAATTTAACATGTTTCATTACAAATCTTTATTCCAATATATAATGGAAATAATTTTAGAGCCTGGTAAACAAAGAATTTCCCATATGTACTTTCTTCACCTCCCACTCCCAAACCAAGCATAAAAATTATCATAGGGACAATAATTATTTCCTCATGGAAAACCAATTAATGTTGATTTGATCAGTGGTTTGCAGACCAGCTGTGTTGTGTTTTGGTATCTTAAGTATTCTTGTCTTATGTTGACTCTGATCCCCAGTTAGACAAAAAAATAAATAAATAAATAAATAAAAATAAAGATTAACTATGCTTACCACCAAATATCAAGAATTTATATGTTTTAATGACCCTGACCTAAACACTATGCTAACAACAACAACATATAGGAAGGTACCGTAGGGGAATATTACAATTCTTAGAACTTCAGCAGGTTTCTATTCTCTAGTAGCACATCTTGCTTAAACTAAAGGAACTTACTGTCTAATCACATTTAGTTAGACCAAGGTCAGTAACACTTCTTAAGTTTCATAAATAGTGATGTGTTGAAGTTACATGCTTTCAACTTTCTCTTGCCCCCCAGGTAAGAAGCTGAAAACCTTTCTCAGCATCCTTCATATATCTCAATAAAATTAACTGTCTTTGTGAATACATAGAATAACTTTTATTTATCACTATTTAAACTTCCACCAAAAATGCTTACATCCCTTAATTTTAAGTGGTATTTCACATAAGAAAAAAAAAATGATTATCTGTCTTTTAGAAATGGTATATAACAAAGTTCTCATGATTTTGTTTATCCCCAAAACCAAGGTTTACCTTTGCCAACTTTCTAATTTGCTCATCCTGAAGCAACTATGAATATGCTAGGTTCATGAAACAGAGTGATACATTTTTTCACCCATGGTTCATCCAGGAAAGAGAAGCAATTTTAGAATTTCCATAAGGAGATTTTAACACAGAGAGCTGGTTACATTTGTGGTGAAATAGCTGTAAAGTCAAACAAAGGATGATGAGGGACTTTGGAAACTGCAACAGCAGAAAGCCACTATCAGCCTCAGGGATAGAGAAGCAAAAAAAGGAAGTGATTATATAACCAGAACACCTCTGATTAACCAAACTTACCCAGAAATCAGAGGGCAATAGAGCCTGAGAAATGTGGTTCCCCATGTTACAGACCAGAGCAGAGAAAATAAAATGGAGCTGAGAATAAATAGGCAGTTACATAGGTAGTATACAAATTGAAGAAAGTTCTAGTCTGTGTGATGTTCAAACCATTAATTTCAACACATCTGAGCTTTCAAAAAGATTAACTTACATGGCCCACCCACATGTACAGATGCAGAGTATCTAAATGTGGTCTCAGGCCTTTGTGTTATAGCATTTACATCCACATGTTATCAGATGAGTTTACAGTCAAATAAACTTCATCTCCTCCCTCTCTCTTTTACTTGATGCTATAACATTTTGAGATGATAATGTTCACATAGGTCAGCATGTTTGAAAATCAAAACAGTCTATTAAACCTTCTAGAAGATTTACTAACTAGAATAAAACACATGGTTTCTATTTTTGCATGGCATCAAGAAAATAGTAGAGATACCTAATGAGTATAAATGGGCACCACCTGAGTTTTCTCTGTTTTGTAAGATCGCATCTAAGGGTCAGTCTGAGTTATGGTAACCAGCTCTGATTGGATGTAGTACTAATGATTCTGGGCATAGAACTATACAAAGAAATATGTCTGAAGAAATCTGGCCCTCTCTCTGTACTGATGGTGGCAAAAAATAAACTGCTTAGCAAATCTTATTTCCCTTATCCACAAGATGCAGTTCTCCCCTGTCACTTTAGAGAAACAATTTTCTCTTGTCTTCTGTCTGCTATGAATAGATTTGAAGAATACAATGTTGTTAGCTGAAATGTTCTATTCAGTTTGACACAGTGAATTTGCTCTATTATTTTCTATCTTAACTCATATTTGCTTACTCTTCCAAACCAGTTTCTTAACTTTCCACAGTTAGATAAGCTTTCTGCCTAGTATTTATGTTGCTCATTGAATTGTTTTATTAACTTCAGTGCTTTGCACATCTTTCCTTGTTAGTTGCAACCATAATGACTTTGAATAATATTTTCAGCATTCCAGTGTGCTTTTAAAAATTCCATTGCTTGCAATGATTTTAATACAAACAGAGACAATATAGCTTAGTAATTAGTAATTTTCTCTTTTGGCTGCTCAAAATTTGTGTAATTATAAAAATTGGAAATATGTTCTGTAGAAAATATTTAATAACTTCGCTATGTATAGTGTTAAGTTTTGATGCCTTCACTCTTTATTGAACAATTATATTTAGTTTAGAAAACTGCAATGAGGAGGGACAGAGAAAACTGTATCTTAGAATTTTTATCTTACAAATAAAAATATAACACATAGCAGCCAAATAAACAACAGTGTGTTTTATGTAAATTAACCATTTTTGTGACTTTATTGGTAATCAAAGACATATTTTGCACAAACAAATCCCAAAATATCTATTACATTTTACAGCTGGCATGCAAACAAAGTTTTTGATGGAAAAAATAAAGAAAACACATAAATATTTTTACATATATTCTCAAAATTTCTAGTAAATAAATACATAAGCTGAATTAGAAGGTCTGTATTCTCATTATGCAAATTTCCAGTAAATTCTCCCTGTATTGAGTTCTGGTTTTCAAGAAAAGGACATCTAGTAGGAGAAAATCCATTGAGGTAGGAGGCACCGTTCAGGAGATAAACCTGGGAAGGGATTTATGGATGTCAGCCCGAAGCTCCAAGAGGAGAAACAGAGTCATAAAGCAGAGAATGAGTTGCATGTAACAAAGCTTCCCAAAGGCTCTTAAGACTCAAACTGTAGAGACAAGGAGAATAAAGGAATAGAAATAGAGTAACTAGACCTGAGGCCATTGCATTCTAAATGAGGATCAATCATGTTCAACAACTGGGAGGAAGAAAAATTTAAAATTAGGGTGCTAAACATCATGTGCTGTGACTCTCCTTTTAAGCACTTCTTGGTGATAGTACAAGGATGGAAGAAAAGGAACAATAGAAAATAGAAGGTGATGTAAGGACTAAGAAAGACAAATGGCAGAGGTTGTGAGGATCTTGCAAAGTAACTAATAAGACAAAAAAAATGTCTCTGTGGGATAAAAAGCTTTAAATTTCTCTTTGAAATATGATATGCTTTTGTTATAGAATACCATGCTCTGGCTGTAATTCAAACTTTTTTAGGCATCAGTCTGGAAGTTCCTTTTGATAATGTTATTTCTTTCAGATAGTTTGTAAATATAGAGCTCACTGAAGACAATCTTTCCAGCTTAGACAGACACAGCAATATTTGTAAATAGGCTAGCCCCAGGATATTTGTTTATAAAGAGAAATAAATTTTAGTCTGTACTTTTCACACGCTATTGTCCTTTCAGCACCTAATACAATCTGTTTCATATAGAAAGACCTCAATAGATTGTGTAGAATTGAATTAAAGGGGGTGGAAAATTATTTAATCTCTGGGATCCTCTACCTTCGTGGGAGTTGACATTGACATTGAGATCTTGTCCTCTGCCAATTATTTTCGTATCTCCATCTACCTAGCACAGGGCCTGTTGTGTAGTTGTAGTTGCCTCTCAATGCATGCAAATTTCACACTTAATTCTAATTGGAAAAAATACAGTCATGTGATTTTCACATTTCTCACTCTTTCTCTTTTTTCATGTATTTTTTTCAAACAAATAGGGTAAGGAAATACAGCTACTACAAAAGAAAAAGAAAACCAGAGAAAAGGAAGCCTTCTCTATTTTTTTTTTTTTTTCCTATCAGATAGTTAATCAACAGAAAAAATGGCATGGAAAGCACAGAATTTTTTCCTTAAAATAATGTATGCACATGGAAAATAAAATATCAAAAGGTCCTATGGATATAGAATAAAAACATTTTTTCCACCACTTTCCAGTCTCCTAACTCTCTCAAGAAGCAATAATTGGTGCCAGTCTCTTACATATACTAATTACGGTCATGAAGTCATATCTCATTGCTTTTAATAACTACTGTTATAGATTTGGTGCCCCCCCACCAACCTCATTGAAGCTTAATCCCCACTGTTAACTGTTGAGGGTGGGAAATCCCATTACGGCAATTGCAATAGGGGGGCTTGAAGAGGTGATTAGATTATAGGACCATGGTAGTGAATGGATTAATAATGGTGGTCAGAGGCATGGTTCTGAAGGCTTTATAAAAGGGGAGCATGAAGAGTCTGTCCCTCTCTCTGCTCTACCATTTTCTGCCAGGTCAGACCCCTGCATTGCTGTAAAGCCATCATCAAGACCCTCACTAGATATGTTCCCTGGACTTTGGACTTCCCAGCCTCAGAAACTGTGAGCAACAAATCTCATTTTCCTTATAAATCACCCAGTTCCAGGTATTTTGTTATAAGCAACAGAAATGGACTAATACAGAAAATTGGAACCAGAGAAGTGGGGTGTTGCTTATAACAAATACTTGAACATGTGGAAGTGGCTTTGGAACTGGGTGTTGAGGTGAGGCTGGAGGAATTTGGAGGAACAGGCTAGATAAAGCCTAGATGCTGGTGAAAGTTTAGAGGACAAGAAAACCAGAGAAAGTTTGGAATGTTTTAGAGACTGGTTAAATGGTGGTCACCAGAATGCTTATGGAAATATGGACTGTAAAGACCATTCTAAGAAGGTTTCAGATAGAAATAAGAGGGAATTTATTGGAAACTGGGGGAAAGGTCAGTTGTCCCATTTTTTTTTTTTTTTTTTTCTTTGCTAGTTCATTGGAACTTGGCTGCATTGTGTCCATGCCTAGGACTTTATGGAATGTGGAACTTAAAGTTGCTCACCCAGAGTATTTGGCAGAAGATATTTCTAAGCAACAAAGCTAAAGAAGTTGCGTGGCTACTTGAAACAGCCTACACTTAGTTATGTTAGAAAAGGCAGGAGGTTAAGTCAGAGTCTACAATTCAAAAGAAATCAGAGGGTAAAAAATTGGAAAACTTTCAGTCTGGCCACAAAAGCAAGGGTATAGTACAGGGGCACTTTGCTAAGGAGATGATACAGAAGAAGGGGGTTATCAAGAGAAGGGGTAAAGGCCCTGAAGGCATTATGAAGCTTCTAGGACCAACCCTTCCATTACATGCCCAGAGGCCTAAGGAGACAGAATGGTCTTGCAAAACAGGCCTGAGGCACCCTCCACAGGCTTGCTGCCCAGGGACACCTCAGGATGGTGCTCTCCACACCAGCATCCCAGCTGCTTTGGCTGCTACAGCTGCAACTAAATTGGCCCCAGGTGTGGCTGGACCTGCAGCTTTGGAAAATACAAGCCAGAAGCACTGCATAAATCACCTGGTGTTAAGTTTGCAGGCTCACAGAAGAGCAGAGTTGTGGAGGTTTGGGAGCCTCCACCCCAATTTCAAAGGATGTATAGAAAAGCCTGGGGGCCCAGGAAGAGATCCGTCACAGGGGCATATTCAGCACATAGAGTCTTTGCTAGAGTGATACCGAGAGGAAATGTGGGGTCAGAGTTGCAGCAGAGAAACCCTATGACTCATGGCACCATGGGAGTGTGACTGCCATGGAGACCCCAGAATTGTAGAGCTACCTGCATGCAACACCAGCCTGCAAGAGCTAAAGCATCACCTAAGATGAGGAAAGCCATAGTTGTTGAGCTACCGGAGTACTTGGAGATCCAACCCCCATACCAGCATGCAGAGGATGTTGAACATGTAGTAAAGCTACACGATTTATCAGCTTTGAGATTTAATGCCTGTCCTGCTGAGTTTTGGACTAGTTTGAGACCTGTTACTCCTTTATTTTGGCCTATTTCTCCATTTTTGAATGGAAATATGTACTCTTTATTTGTCCCACCATTGTATCTTGGAAGTACATAACTTGTTTTGATTTCATTGATGGGACTTTGAGACTCTGGAATTTTGAGTTGAAACAAGTTAAGTATGGGGAAAATAGGATAATTTAGTCAGGCTCCCTCAGCTTAGGTCTGGTTGGGGGTTGAGCAGCACATTCTTAATTCTTTGTAAACAACTTGTGTGGGTGGAGTTAGTGCACCTATGTGTCAATGTATCTTCTTAGTTATTTGCTATTCTGTGTTCTTGAGTTTGTGAAGCAGAGCTAGCTGGCAGAGCTCACGTCTAAAACTAGAGCATGTTTACTCTGCTGGCAGCTGCTCAGTTTTTCTTTGAATTTTGCGGGTAGCAGTTGAGTTTCAGAGTTTCTCTGTGTACTGCTTAGCCTATAGTGTTGTGTGTGCTGAATAAAGACTATTCCTTCTTCAGCCAAGGCTCCAAAGACCTTTTTGTCTGCTTACCTAGCTCATAGACCTTCATGTGAAGGGTTTGTAAATAGGCTTGAGGGATCTGTGAGCTCCAGACCCTAGCCCTAGCTCTACAATTGGCATAGTCAGCAAGATTCGGAGCAGGTACAGGAGCCAAGAAGGCCTTGGAGAAGGAGGAAATGTGGCTACTTTTGAAGATGTTGTGCCTCGTGGCCACTTTCCTGTTGACTGCATCTGGTTGCTGCTCTCTGTAACGCAAGTCAGAATAGCAGGCAGTACAGCAGAAAACCCCCTGGGACAGGGAGGAAATGTGGCTGTTTTTGAGCGTGTGGTGCCCGGTGGCCACTTTTCTGCTGACTGGAGCCTGGCAGGTACTCACTCTGCTGCAAGTTGATCAAGATTTGAAGTGGAAAGCAGAGTGGTTGGTGGATAATGAGCAGCTACTGGAAGATTCAAAAAAGAAAGCAGAGTTGTTGGAAGCACGGATGAATGTCCTGGAGGATGACATGCAGCGACTGGCCACTCCAGTTTCTCACACCAGGGAAGATGATGAACCCAGTGGTGGGTTGGGGGAGACTGTGCATCCCCAGCCATGACCTGTCATGCATGAGAAAATGAAGCACAAGCAGCCTATGGGACCGGGCAGACAATCAGTTGGGCAATCCACAGGTAACCCAATTTACCTCCTATGTCCCGTATACCCAGGTTGTTACTTGACTTGGGAAGGCAGTTTTGGCAGAAACAGGGGGAGCCCCTGGCTGCTTGGCTATTGCAGTTGTGGGACCTAGGGGGTGGATAGTGTGATGTGCTCTGGAGAGATGGAAAAATTGGCCTCCATCACCATGCACCCATTCCTGAGGCAGTGGCTACAGAATAGCCACAGATATGCAGAAGGGCCAGGTAATCACTCCTTAATGGAATGGGTGAGTGCAACTGCCTGAACAACGTGGACAAATGCTGGAGAACTACCCAAAATTATTAGTAAATGGCAAACATATGCTGAGTTAGTTCAAATCATTTGAGAGCTGGGATGCAGCAGTCCATGTTTAATGTGAACACTCGTGGCCCAGATGATGAAAATTTTACAGGCAGCATGAGAGACACAGTGCTGCAGAATGCCCCGTCAACATCCTTTCTGTCACTGATGGCCATATTGGCTCCATACATTGGTCGTCCTATACATGAGGTAACGACCATGATAGCCAGCTTGGGTGAAGCAGAGGATAGAAGACAAGCAAATGGGTCCAAAAGGTGGCTAAGACCAAACCCCCAAGAAATGCTCGGGATTTTCTCCCAAAGGGACCAAGCAAGACTAGCCATAAGCAGATGTGGCTTAACTTGCTTGCAGCAGGGGTTGATAAAAAGAAAATTGACCAGCAGCCAAATGCAATCCTGTTTGCCTTGTGGCAGCAACTGCACCCTGAACATTATTTTACTAAACATCCAGAAACAGGTAGCAAGGTAAGCTCAGTGGATTTAAAGGACTTTTTGATTGATCCTGAGGAGGCAGATGAAATGTTCATTTTCGAATAGGGAGCAGGGCAAGGAACTCGTCTTTTGGGGACAGGCAAGGACCAGAGGCCTCATGTTGAATTGGAAATGATGAAGCTGATGCACTTGCTAATAAGGTAAGGTGGCTAGAGAGAGCTAGTGCAGCTGATGTGGCTGGGTGGCTATGCTGGAGAATGCAGCATATTGGCTGCAAGGCTGGGTGGTTGATGGCTTGCCTGGTGCCACATAAACTCGAGAAAAAAAATGCCCATGATGGGCAGATAACTCGTGTGATAGTGCCCCTGACACAGTGACAGGTGGATCTTGTGGGACCACTGCCAAAGTCAGAGAGTTACTGGTCTTCTGTTTGTATGGACTTGTGGGGCCCCAGACCAGGTAAGATACTTATTCCTGCAACTATCCTTTCTCAGGATGGCAAACTGGCATGTATCTTACCAGAGGGGCAAGAACTTCCTCTGTTGGTACCAATAACCCTTCTGTCTTTTAGCTGATAGTGTTCTGGCTTCAGGCACTGCACCAGAGTCACTTGATCAGTGTGTCAGCCTACTGAATGTGTATTGAACTTCCCATCAGTATGACTGCAAGATTCACATGGAAAATCACACCAATGATGACTACTAACTGGACATGTGCAACTAAAGGACAGAACTACAGGACAAGCCTTAAGCCATTTCGAACAAACAATATAGGTTGTATAAATAAAAGGATCATTTATCCTCACTAAGGAACATTGCAGAAGATTTTTAATGTGTAGATTGTATTGCGAGGGACCCTGAAGGGGTGGATTGTAGGGAAAATAGGATAATTTAGTTAGGCTTCTTCAGCTTAGGTCTGGTTGGGAGTGGAGCAGCACATTCTTAATTCTTTGAAAACAAGTTGTGTGGATGGAGTTAGTGCACATGTGTGCCAATGTATCTTTTGAGTTTTGTTGCTATTCTGTATTCTGCAGTTTGTGAAGGAGAAGCTGGCTGGCAGACCTCACATCTAAAAATAGAGCGTGTTTACTCTGCTGGCAGCTGCTCCGTTTTTCTTTGGACTTTGCCAATAGCAGTTGAGTTTCAGAGTTTCTCTGTGGACTGCCTAGCTTATAGTGTTGTGTGTGTTGAATAAAGACTATTCCTTCTTCAGCCAAGGCTCCAAGGACTGTTTTATCTGGTTACCTAGCTCACAGACCTGCATGTGAAGGGTTTGTGAATGGGCTCAAGGGGTCTGTGAGCTCCAGTTCTTAGCTCTAACTTTACATTAAGATTTTGGGGAGAAAATGGATGTATTTGTATGTGAAAAGGTCATGAGGTTTGGAGTGTCAGGGGCAGAATGTTGTAGAATGGATGCCTACCCAATCTCATTGAGGCTTTCAACGTACTGTTAACTGTTGAGGGTGGGAAATCCCATTATGGTAATTGCAAGGTGGGCCCTTGATGAGGTGATCAGATGTAGGAACATGCCATAGTGAATGGATTAATAATGGTGGTCAGGGGTATGGTTCTGAGGGCTTTATAAAAGGAGCATGAAGAATCTGTTCCTCTCTCTGCTCCACTGTCTTCTGCCATGTGATACCACCGAATTGCTGTAAAACCACTATCAAGACCCTTAACAGATGTGTTCCCTTTACTCTGGACTTCCCAGCCTCAGAAACTGTAAGCAACAAATCTTGTTTTCCTTATTATTCACCCAATTCCAGGTATTTTGTAGTAAGCAACTGAAACAGAATAATACAACTTATCACACTCTTTTACCTGCCCATAATCCTGCTAACTGGGCCAATTGTAGAGCTAGGGCTAGATCTGGGCTCACAGACTCCTCAAGCCCATTGTCCAGATTGGGTCACAAACCCTTCACGTGCCAGGCTGGGTCACCAGAACCCTCACACACAGGTCTATGAGCTAGGTAACTGGCAAAAAGGTTCTTGGAAGCAGTAGGTTCAAGAGCATGAGTGCACACGGCAGATGCCTGAGGCAGACACCAGCCAAGGTGGCAGCACCATGCATGTGCAATAACTCCACCCCCCGATGCACACAATTTGCTTCCAAAAATTTACTACACCACCCCCAACCAGATGGGAGGTGAGGGGGCCTGATTAAATTATTCCATTTTCCCAACACAATTACATAGCATTTAATTCTATAATTATGATAACTTACCAAGTTCCCTACTGATGGTTTGATCAATATTCCTAAACACAGATCTTTTTTGCACAAGTGAGTTATTTGTAAGATACATTCTGAGAAATGGAATTGTACAGATATTGAAAAATTATCCTCAAAGGGGTTGTTCCAGTTTATACTCTCATAATGAATTTATGGCCATAATGTGATATATTAAATGATTAAGTTTGGGCCATTCACGTAAGAGAAAATGGCAGCTAAATGTGATTATAGTTTTTGTGTATGTAGTTCTGACACAGTTGAGCACCATTTTTATATTTTAAAAATACTTATTTCCTATAAGTATTTTGTCATATCCTTTTCCCATCTCATTATTTCTGATATTGGCCTTTTCTTCCCACAGATTTAATAGTTTTATATAAAGGAAATATGTCTTTGAAATGTGATTTGTAAATATTTCTTTCCAGTTTATCTTTGGACTTGTTTACAGTATTTTTGCCACAATTTTTTTTTCATATTTATGCATTAAAATATACACATATGTAATTTTAGGGCTTCTGCATGCTGTGCCTTGTCTAGAGAAACTTTCATTAGAGTAACATTAAATAGATGTAAATCCACTAATAGAGAAGCTGTGTACGGTTCTGAAAAATATAGAAATAAGTAGCAAGAATATTAAATATGTGTCGTTTTTAATAAAGAAATTAAAACTCAGTACAATTTTGAAAATTATATGAGTAAACATGAAAAATGCTAAATATGTATATTTTGATAAAACATTAATAACCACAACAGTTGAATATTATGTTAAAATATACTCAATTTTTTTCATGGTCAGCATTTCTCAAAGTTTAAGGCATAGAACTCTAGTTGATCAAGGTATAAATAAATATACTATGAAAAAGCATTCTGTGATTAAATAAATTTAGATTATGCTAAATTGCACAGAGATAGAATTTTTTATTGTAGGATTTTTCAAAGTTTGTAATAAGATGATGTGAATAATTGACATGTATTTGTCTTAGTTTTTGATCCTCCCCACCTCCTCTCTCCAAACTCTGAGTCAAGGATTCCAAGTCTAAGTGGTTTATTTGGCAGGTGATCCCAGGAAGCACCAGTAGGAGAGCAGCAAAATGACACACACAAAAGGAACCAATACAGATTGTAATTGTTACACTTCTCACTGTGTAATGGAGATGTAAAAAAGATTACCTGAAGCAACATGAATGCAATAAGAAGCCCGAAGGCACTGCACCTCAGCAACTCCTCTGTTAGAAGGAGAAACTGGGTACAGCCCTGATTCAAAGTTAGCTTCTGTTTTTATTGTAGATGAGGAAGTTTCACATGGAAAATTAGTTGGTTCAATTATTTCAAAAGGACACAAAGACATGGGCGATGTGACAAAAGTTATCCATAGCTAAGTAGAGCTTGAAAAATGGAACATAGCAACATCATTAAAACTAACAACATGATATTCCGAAGTATAATTGAAATAAATGAAATGTTAACCTACTTACACTATAATCATTATCTTTAACTTAAGGTATAACTATTTTTATAACAGCTAAAACAATCATTACATTCCTGTGATTCTATCTATTTGTGATTGTATCTTAACTTTCCACTAACAAAAAGTTTTCCATTTCCCAGCAAACATTTCTCACATATTTTCCTATAGCAATTCTTTAAAATTTCTTAACAAGATTGGTATGTCCATCACCTGTTAACTTTAAAATCATTAAAGTATACATCCCATGACTAAACAGTGATTAGAGCTGATTAGCCCTTGCTCGCCAGCTGTGGGCTTTTGCCCCTAACCAAGGACATTTGTCCCATACATGCATTACCTAAAAACCCTATACTAAAAATCAACTGAGAAACAACATTTCTAACCCTCTATAGTAATACTGGGTAGGTTAACACTGTGGAAACCTGGGACTCAGTCTCACTGGGGATCTCTGGGAGACTGGACAGAAAATACAAAAGAGTTGTCCCAAACAGAGATGGGGAATCTGAGGGACTTATCAGCCAACCTCTATCCGTCATTACTTGAGAACCATTCCCAGTGATGATACTTGTCCGGCACTTCCTCAGAAAACTTCTGGCATGATCAGGAATGATGAGTGCTAAAGGTTTTTGGACATAGCACTGACAGCTTCTGCTAGAGCTGCCGTCTTTTAGGTGGATTCACCAAAGGGCCTATGGAGAGAAAGAAAAGCTTCCATTCCTGTCCAACTCCCTGTCCACTCCATCCTCTTTTTCCTCTCTAAAGGAGAATGGGTAGCTTCTGCTTGGTCAACTTACAAAGTATTAAAAGTGTCACATTTTTGAGTAGACAAGATGTAATGCTTGTAAAAATTGTGCTTGGTTTTACAGCTATCTTTAGGATTCACTTTCACCCACGCTGCAGGTCTAGCCCATGAAATAGCTTAACCATGCCAATTTCTCTCTTTTTAAGTATTCTTAGTTAAATTAACAATTGCTTCAGGTTCTTACAGCAATCGTCTGACCTAAACATGGTGAGTTACCAAAATTTAGATTTTGTGTTAAAGAAAGATGAAATTGTTAGTTTTATGTGTGGACTTCTATAGGTTATAGTACCCAGTTGTTTAATCCAACACTCATCCAGGTGTTACCATGAAGGTATTTTGTAGATGGGATTAACAGCTATAATCTGTTGATATTAAGGAAAGGAGATCATACTCTATACTGTGAATGAGCCTCATCCAATCAATTGAAGACCTTAGAAGCAAAAGCCGAGGTTTGTTGGAGAAGAAATTGTGCCTTAACACTGAAGCTTCAACTCTTGTCTGCCTGCGATATTTACATACATACACACACAAACACATACACCCTCACATTTATATGTATATATATTTATATATATATATTTATATATTTATATATATATATTTATATATTTATATATTTATATATATATTTATATATTTATATATATATATATTTATATATATATAAATCTCCTATTGGTTCTGTTGCTCTGGAAAATCCTGACATAAAGAAAAGTAATAGCCCCCATCTAATGTTTCAGACTAAGCCATTTGATCAAACCCTGCTACTGGGTATCAGGCACTGGTCCATCTAACTATAAGACAATATTTTCCTCATTATGCTATTGAACCTTGTTTGCGTAGCTCCCTCAGAAATCACACAGGAAAAGAGGTGATTGGCATATGGGATTCAGGTCGTCTTTGAATATCAAGCCAAATACGATCCAATATTTCCAAAATTATATCTTTACTCTTAGAAGACTCACAGTTTTTGGAATAGTTTAAGAAATTCAGTCCCTAACACATGATGCTTTCCCTACTTCAACTACTCAGCAGTGGCAGCCAATTTCACTTCTATTACTGCCTCAGCTTTCCAAAGCATGTTCACTCCTGTTATCTCATTTGAGCATAACCACAGATTATTACCTTTATTTCTCAGGTATGTGACAAATAGGAAAACAAAGTATCAAAGGTCTTAATTATCATATGAGCAACATACATTTAATAATTGTTTGGCTATATTATATTCCTGAATTATGCCTAACACAGTGTTAGAATAAATGCTAGGGTTTTTTTTTTTTTTTTTTTTATAATCTCTCTTACATGTTACTTTATTTTCTTATAATTAGAATGACTTGTTAAATTAATATTAAGTCTTTTAGTTTTATTCAATTTCAATATATTTTATATATTCACAAACCATAAAAGCAGTTTTCAGACCATGATTTCCAGTTTCTAGTTTTCAAAAAAGTAACACCATGTTGATAGTAACTATATTATCCTGTTTTACTTTGCTTTTCTTTGGTTTGGCTTTTTAATATATAGCTTTCATTTCTGTCTTATTAACCACATGCATGTATTTGGGGAAAGAAAAAAAAGGGCTTGTTTTTACCTAGAAGCAGCTTATTCTAAATCCAGTTCAACTAAGTTTTTAATGTGTTTTTGTTTCTTTATATGAGCAAAAGTGCAACTGGAATTTTCAGCATACAAAATGAGAATAAATGCCATAATTTAAAAGTTGGAAATTAAAAAAATATCCTGAGGGTAAGGTAAGAGAACATGTTTTCTGAGAATAAAATGTACTTGAATCTGACTAAGAAAATATTAAAAACAATATAAAAATGGGAAAAGAGGTCAGAAGGTCTACTTGATTATGTGTAGTATCAATAATGTTTTTTGTTTAGTTACTTTGCTAAAGAACTTGTAAGATGATAAGATCACGAACACTGGGGAAAAATGTCAGTATTGGAATATATTAATTGGCAGTATTAATAAGATTAGCTTGAGAAATATTAGCAGACAAAACAGGAGTATTATGTAGATAACTGGAGAAAATTATGTTTATCTATACTATTCAAAGAGAAAAGCTAAAAGGAAACTCTTTAAATCTTTTCATGCTGTAAATATGTCTTTTAACAAATAAAATAACTACACAAATTGATACAGGTAATATTAATTAAGATAGAATTGCATCGGTTAGGGACAACTAAAATGATTTTGATGTTTTCAAAAACAAACTACCTTGTCCTTAGGAAGTGTGTCTTTAAGTTGCCTATTAAATCATAAATATTTCAAAAAATTTACAGTTAAAATTTATTCTTATGAAATTTAAATAAGCATCTTGTTATGTATTTTAGCTACATGTGAGTCAGGATACAGTAGATTATGAGTTGGTAAAACACAATCACAAAATCCCAGTGACTTAACAAAGATTTATTCCTCACTTGTCGAAGTCTCTTGCAGGTCTGAAAGTCTTCCTAGGGTAACCATGTTCCACCTGACTTCTCAGAATTCTAGACTGACGAAGGCTTCACCACCCTGGGGCTGCATTATCTGCAGTATGTGATTTCCTTGGGCAGTGAAGCAGGAAAGGAGCATTGCAGGATCTCAAAACATCAACTAAATGCTGTTTTAAGAAAGTGACAGATGTGACTTCTGCTCAGAACATATTTGCTAGAAAAAATCTCATGTCCCTGCCTAATTGCAACAGAGCATAGAAATGTAATCCTCTCGCTCATCTAGAAGGAAAAGAGAATTGGGAATGCAAAAATATTAGAAGTCTCTACCCCAAGCTACAAGCCTTTAAATTAAACCTTCATATAGAATCCACACTATACAGAGAACTCAATAATTTTTCCATGTTGCCTAACATACCAATTCTGAATTACTAAATGCTTACTGTTCTGTATTATTGTAAATATAACTGTGCGGTAATGGATATGGAATGACCTGAAAGGCATGATATATAACAATTTTGGGAGTGATGTTGAACAACGAAAAGGAAAACAATAACAAAAACATATACACATTATTGATATATAATTTCCCACTTATTTTAATGTCTAATAAGAAAATCTATTACTTTATGACATCTGTAAATATCAAGAAAATAATCACAACTCCAATTTTTACCACATATACACAAAATTATAGAATGTATTAACATTTCTGCTCAGCATTAGCCCATGGTAATTCTACAGGGACTTTCCTTTTCCCAAGATTGTTTCCTCTAGAGAGAAGACCTCACAGTTGCTACACCTGTTCCTGCTGAATGAGAATGTTATTATATTTATGGTAACAGATGTGGCACCTGAAGGTTCATCTTTTACTTTTAGGAAAATTTTACTCCAGAACAAGAAGTTTTATTAAACATCAGTAATTTCACAAAATAAATGTTCAACCCCCAATTTAGACTGTTTCATAAAAAAATCATAAACGTACCTTAACTTCACAAAGTTAATGTGATTAGTTGAAGTTGACCAGCAGTTCAAAAACTCTAAAATATCATTAGCAGAAAATGAGTGAACATTTTGATACACTGACTTCAAATCTGGAATTATTTGCATACAGTATTTCTTTTTTCTAAGTTAATTATAACTTGATCTTGAGTTTTCATGTAATCAGAGTGAGTTAGCCATATTTTCATGTTTAATTGTTTTATTCCTGAATGTGACTGAATATTCCTGAAAGTTTTCCACTTCATTATAACCAGCGGATAAATCTTTCTTTAGCTAAAACTTCAAAAGAAAAGAGAGCAGAAATATATTAATTAAAATTAATCTTGTCACATAAAATTGTATTATCTGTCTTAAATCTTTGATGAACTTTTACAGAAAGTCAAATAAAAATAATTCAGAGCCTGAAAACCACTCCTTATACAATTTACATTCAATATACTTCACTAGGAAAATATGCTCAGTTCTCAATATAGAGCAGTGTTGCAAATCAGCATCACTGGAAAGCAGACTCTGAGAAGGAGTTAGATCTCTGGCAGGCAAAGAGGCTTGGCCTTATTATGCACTGTCCACTCAGTGGATACAGCAATTCCTAGGAAAGAGGTATAACCATGAGCAAGGCAGTCAGCCACTCTCTAGAAGCTATGGAAATTAGTGCTTCACTCCTGGAGCAGGGATCCGATTAGCACAGAGTCAATTCCATCCTTTCACTCGGAGGACATAAGCATAATTATATGGCATGGAATACACACAAGCTTTCTTGTGGTTCTGATATTAATATTTAATTCCTTTTAATGAAGGAACTTGTAAAATTTCTAAAAGATAGGTTTCACATCTGGTCTGATTTAAATCACCTTTTTCTTATCTATTCCATTGTTAGGTAAGTATGAGTAATATCTTCACATGTTAACTCTGAAAAATATAAATTCTGCTATGACCTTAACACATTTAATTCAATATAAAAAAAATAATGTGCTGCTATATTTATTTCATCTTATTGGGGTACAGGAAAATTTTATGTACGTAATAGGGTATTCATAAAATTTTTGAAATGAGGAGGTAAGTAATATTATGATGTTCCATTTAGAAGCATGTTAATAAAAATGATTTAAATGTACTGTCATAAAGAATAGTATTACACAAAGTTATCTGAAGCAGACACTTGCTATTAATTTAAGGCAAATCATTTCGCCTTAAACTCATGCAGGAAAATGTGGATTTTCCTACATCAGTTACCACGTTATTTAAAATGACCGTTTAACCTCTCTATTGATTCAACCACTTTTGGTCCAGGATGGGATTATGGGTTGTTCAAATATGATCTAAATGGGAATGTTGAAAACTCCTTGTAGCTGCATTTGATTCTGTGGTTATCTTACAAAAAGTCACCCTTCAGGGGGCCTGACCTCCAGGATATGTTTTCCATGCTCAAAGGAACTGGAGATAATAGAGGTTTTCATGCAGCTATTCTAAAACTAACGGAGCATTTTAGGTCTCAGAAAAAAATGTCCCCTCTGAGAGACATATGTTCAGGGAGATAGTTGAAGAGCATGGTTAGCTGAGTAGCTGGTCTCATCGCATGACTTAAGGGCATAAAATCATACCACACTGTAGAGCAAAATGAATAGTGAGTTCATTTTCTGAGACTATCCCATAAGTAAACTAGTGGTCTAGGATTTTATTTCATTGTGTATATGTGATTTATTAGGCCATGGAGGCAGTATACCAGCAAGTATATGTGCTCCTTAGTATGTTAAACAAATCAACAAGCAAAAGAAAGCTGGAAGGCCCAGAAAAATTCTATCAGCAATTTTCAGATTTTGAAGCACATTTTATTAAACCTATGCTATTATGATTCCGGCAGTATGTTCAAGGGTACTTGGCACCCAGAAAAGCAAGGTGACTCTTACATCTGCAGTATCTATTGACATCAGAAGATATTCAGGTTATGTTCTGAATTTTTAATATAAATAAAATAGGCAAATGCTATTGAACTGGAGTCATTGTGACAGAGTCAGATTTAAAATCTGAAATTAGAGCATCCTTCTAGAGTATGAAATATTCATGGTTCTAAACAGTGGCAGAGAATGAGATATTCTGTATAATATTTTCTGTTCTCTTCAAAAAAAACTTCAAATAAACTTGCTCTAGATGTGTACCTCCCAATAAAATGACCTACATGAGTCGTATCTTTAGACAGGGAGAGCACTAAATGAACAAAGCAAACATAACTCTCATAGCAAAATCTACAAAAAACAGATTATACCTATTAAGCAAATATAATGTTAGCGAAAGTTATTGAGAGCTTAACTGTTTTTATTAATATACTCTGTGAGAAAATATTTTCAATTAAGCTATGTAAATTTTAAGAATACACCATTTTTACTTACCTGAGTGCTGTGTGCCTGGCTTCTTTTTTTGAGCTATTGGCTAATTGTGTCAAGAGGGAAGAACTGTGGTGACTCAAGCTTAATGCAGAAGAAGAGGCAAAGAATCTCCAGCAATTTAGGGAGGAGAAGAAAGCGTGTTATAGCAGCAGCTTGGTGTGGCCACCAACAGTTTTTCCATACATTAGCATGTGAGCTGAGAGTCTCTGACTTCAACCCGATTCGTTCTGAAGGCTGCTCCAAAAGAATTGCCCATTGGCCGTACTCAGATATCTTCTTAATGAGCATCCCTAGGGAAGAGGTACATAATTACACCTCATCCCTTAGGATAGTTTTATCAATAAGAAGGACTTTGGAGATCGGATCTGCGTGCCCTCTGGAAATCACACACATATACAAATGATGGTATGTTGAAAATTTAACTTTAGTAGTCTGTCTGGTGACTAGGTCACAACAACACATATCAAGAAGAGTATGTATGATACTCGCATGAAAACAGACACATAGAACAATGGAATAGAATATACAGCCTCCAAATAAACCCAAGCTTATATGGTCAACTGATTTTTGACAAGGTCTCCAAGACACAATGGGAAAGAGTAGTCTCTTCAGTAAATGGTTGAGAGATCAAGATATCCATATGTGAAAGAATAAAATAGAGCCCTTATTTTACCCCATACCAAAAATCATCTCAAAATGGATTAAAGACCTAAACTTAAAACCTGAAACCATAAAATTCCTAGAAGAAAACATAGGGGAAAAGCTCCTTGACATTGGTTGTGGCAATGATTTTTTTGGATATCATATCAAAAGGCAATAAAAGCAAAAATAAACAAGCTAGACTACATCGAACTAAAAAGCTTCTGTGCAACAAAGGAAACGACAAAATGAACACGCAGTCTATGGATTAGGAGAAAATATTTGCAAACCATATATCTGATAAGAAAATAATATACAAAATATATAAGGAACTCAGATGTTTCATAGCAAAAAAGCCCCAAAATAACCCAATTAAAATATGGAAAAAGGACCCGCATAGACAGTTTTCCAAAGACGACATACAAGTGGCCAATGAGCATTTTAAAATGTGCCCAACCTCACTAATCATCAGGGAAATGCAAATCAAAAGAACAATGACATATCACCCCATAACTGTCAGGATAGCTATTATCAAAAGATAAGTATTAGCAAAAGTGTAGAGTACACTTATACACGATTGGTAAGAATGAAAATTGATGTAGTCATTATGGAAAACTATGGAGAATTCTCAAAAAATTAAAAACAGAATTACTGTATGACTGAGCGATCCGCCTTCTGGCTATATACTTAGAGTAAATAAAATCAGCACCTCATAGAGATATCCACACTCTTATGTTCATTATAGTGTTTCTCGCAATACCCAACATTTGGAAACAACCTAAGTGTATGTTGATGGATGAATGGATAAGAAAATCGCATATGTTTATATAATTGCTGTATATATCTGTAAATATACACATATACAAATGGAATATTATTCAGCTTTAAAAAAAAAAAAAAAAAGGAGATTCTGCCATTTGCAAAAGCATGGATGGATGAACCAGGAAGACATTATGCTAAGTGAAATAAGCCAGACTCAGAAAGAAAAATATTGCATGATGTCACTTATATGTAAAATCTAAAAAAGTTGAATACCTAGAAACAGAGAATAGAATGCTGGTTACTAGGGTAGGGGAAACCAGGGGTAAATGGGGAGATGTTGATCAAAGGGTAAAAAGTTACAGTTATGTAAGATGAATAAGTCTAGAAATCTAAAGCACAGCGTGATGACTCCAGTTAATAACATTGTATACCAAAATTTGCTATGAGAGTAGATTATAGGTAATCTTACCACACACACACCCGTGTGTACACACACACACAAAAATGGCGACTATGTGAGGAGATGAATATGTTAATGTGTTTGACTTAGTAATCATTTCACTATGTATATGTATATGAAAAAATCATGATGTACACATTAAATATAGACAAAATAAAATTATTTTTTAAAAAGCAGGGTTTTTTTAGTTAATTTGAACAAGAAGTTGAGGAAGTTCAGACTTTTTTTATGTCTCTTTAGCCTTTTTTTAAATTATTATTCTTTTAGATTTCTGTCTTAGATATAACAATACTGAATCAGCATCTCCTATGATCAAGTGACACGATTTAATCCAGGAAGAAGGTTTTTCTTCAGTTTGTCTTGTTTCCCCAACTTTTATTCATATTCACAACAGAGATTCACCAACGAAGAATCACTTGTTATTTCTCATAGATTAACCAATTTTTGTTGTTACAATCAGCCACTTCCCTCATTTGTCATCTGCATACATCCTGCATGCATTTAAACCAACTCCAGGACTAAACTAAGAGAATGTAGCACAAATATTTCTAATGTCAACTTTGAAATAAACAGAAATAGAAATATCTTTACAGACTGAGAGTAATACAGCTTTTACTACTCAACCTAGGATTAAAATCAGAATGTCTTGAGCTCATAAGATGAGAATTCATTGGAATTTTAAGCAAGTCTGTGAAATTAATGATTGCAATTGACTTATCTACTGTGGATTTTCTTCCCTAAGAATATTCTTTTAGAGTAAAAAAATATATACACACTTAATGAGGATTACCTCATACAGTTTGATATAGATTTCAATATGTTCCCAGATGTTAGGCTGGTAAGCAAATAAGATTGAATATATTCTGTTTTATTTTCTCCACAATGTGAAAATAGTAGTCATTATTAAATTTTTTCTTTAGTATTATACTAAAATTTTGAGTCTTATTGAATAATTTTTTCTCAGAACATTATAGACATGATGTAGAATACATAGGATCAAGTATTGCCTATAAAATCAACTTTATGTGCATACATTGTTTTTTTCAGTGTGCAAATTACTGGATGAGAGCTTTACAGTATTTGTGGTGTTACAGGAAGACGATAGCAAGATCATTGATTATCCAGCATAGGCTCATAGACATTGCTTTATTCTAGAATATACTTTTAATTGTATCTTCAGTGCTTATTTAATTCGTTATATAATCTAGCAACAACTAACTAGAAAATATATAGATAAAAAGACAAAATGGGATCTTAACAAAATGGAATAAGGAGATTAGCTTACAGCCTGCAGGTCCGTTTAAATGAGAAATTTGCAGAAGAGGGCAAGCAAAACCTTACTGGAATCCAATGCAGCATATACTGCAACAACTCGAATAATAGAGTATCACTGTCCATGACAGTGTGGGTTTAAAGAACATACAGAATAAGGAAGTCATCTTTGACTACTGTTCCTAGATCAAATCTAGATCTATTCTTACTGCCAAATCTGCCTAAATATTCTCTCTGGACCCAGAATATCACATACGTTTCCAGTGTTAACCATGAGAGCAATTAGAACTAAGCAAGTCCCATGGAACTACTGTGATAATTGATTTTCTAATTTCAAAATTAGCTTTTTGCTAATGTTTTTCCTGTAGTCTCATCTTTATCTGCATAAAACCATTATCCCTTAAAAATATCCACACAGTCTTGGTAAGTTGTTGCTCCACTTTTATTCCATAGATTAAAATTCAGAATTTCTCCTCAGCAACACTGGATGAAAAAAAAAAAGTTATAATTAAATTGAGAATTCTTGAGTGCTCTAGACATCACAATTTCTTGTTTTTTACCTAAGTTTGGTAGAGAAACTCAGTAAGTCATACTGCTTGGCCCCAGAATCAGTCAAACTAAAAAGTAAGGCATCGTTTCAGGAAAAAAAAAAAAAAAAAGATCAAGACACATGAATTTTATTAAACCTCAGCTTCACTATCCATGACATTTTTACCACCTTATATTCTTCCCAATTACTGACAAACTTAAAAACAAAATCACTTAGGCTTTTTTTTTATGTTATAGGTCATATAAGCCCATATTTAATTGAAAATTTAAGATATTTATTTAGAAATATTTAAGACTTTTATAAAATTATTAAAGAAACCCATATTTTATTGAGTATTTTCTCTGCAAGGATTCCATGGTTGGATAAAATCAATATTTCAGACATGTTTCAAAATAGCAAGTAGTATTTTTGCACATTGTTCATTGAGTACCTGTCTTTTACTTCATTAATTTATACAACATGCTTTGAAAAGGACAAATGCTTCTTAAACAACTGCAGATATAACTGCCATATGATCCAGCAACCTTACTTCTGGGTATATACCCAAAAGAACAGAAATCATCATGTTGAATGATGCACTCTCAAGTTTATCACAGCTCTATTTATAATAGCCAAGAGTTGGAACCAGCCTAAATGTCCATTGACGACTGGATAAGGAAAATGTGGTATATATACACAATGCATCATTACTTAGCCATAAAAAAGAATGAAATTCTGTTGTTCACAGAAATGTGAATGGGCTCAGAAAAAATAATGTTAAGCGAAATAAACAAAGCACAGAAAGAAAAATACCACATGTCCTTCATAAACAGGAGCAAAGAAGGAAAGAAAGACCAAAATAATATGTTGAACTTTCAGAAGGAGAGAACAGACCTATGGTTACTAGAGGTGGGAAAGGGGGAGGGAGAGGGAGTTTAGGGAGAAATTGGGTAAGGGACACAAAGAATAAGTACAATTTATAATGATGAACATGCTAATAATAGTGATTTGCTCATCAAATATTATACACAAATAATGACAGTCTAATTTGCATCCCATAAATATGTGGAATAAATTGTTTTAATTAAAAAAGGAATTAAAAAATAATACCTTAAAAATGCGTTGACAAAATCATAACATTCCGTCTAATAGTATAATACACAAGTTCTCAGGTGAAAATACTAATGGGTTTATTTTCATTTTTAACTAAACTAGGAGAAGCCTACAATTAAAGAAAAATCACCCCTCCTACCAGAAGTGTGTTGTATAATTGGCAGTTTTCTACTCTGTTATCAACTTCCCACAGATTTACTTTTCATTTGTAAAAATGTACTCAATGCCTTGAGGCATATCTACAAAACAGCAAACAAAGAAAAATATATGTTTATTTTTAGTCAAGAGAATATGTACCAAATTTTAGCTTCTTTGCATATTTGAGTAAAAATCAGTCATCTTAATTTAAGCAGTCAAAGGAAGAAGACGAACATGTTTCCTTTTATACCAAAGGATAAAGTGGAGAACTTCAATTCAGTACCTGGTGATTAGCTGGCATTTAATAAATATAAGTTAAAATGGATAAATGAGGAAAAAAATATAAATGAGTGATAATAAACACCTAGTATAAAAAGTTGCTTGTTATAAATATACTAAAGCTTCATATTAGTAGCAAATAACCTGACAAAAATTTGATGTGACCCAATGAGCAGTTTATGTATCAAACTGTAGAAGAAGCAGAAGTGGAATTGACACCATCTGGTCATAATTGTCATTGATAGGAAGGAACTGTTCAAGGAGTTGAAGTGATATGGACCCTAGAGAAAGTGCCTG
This sequence comes from Cynocephalus volans, assembly GCF_027409185.1. Classification (NCBI taxonomy): domain Eukaryota; kingdom Metazoa; phylum Chordata; class Mammalia; order Dermoptera; family Cynocephalidae; genus Cynocephalus; species Cynocephalus volans. Next base: position 74,185,037 of record NC_084464.1, read on the forward strand.
TCGTCTCTTGGAATGAATAAGAGAGTGCTGGAAAGTAAAAAAGAAAAAAGAAAGAAAATAATTATGGATAAAGATACAGAGAGAAGTACACTGGCAGAACTATGAACACACTCTGCTAAAGAGGGCTGAAAGTCTCAAAAAAAATGTCCTTCCTAGGAGGCAATAATGAAATAAGGAGACACGCACAGAATACTTGTATAGTGTGGTTGACCAGGAAACTCTGGTGAGTGGTGAGCACCAGCACAGTTACTGAGTCTTTTTGTTTCTTTTCATTACTTTCCAGCTTTATTGGGGTACAATTACAAATAATAAAATTAAACGTTTTTAAGGCATACAACATGATTTGATATATATGTATGAGTATGTACTGTGGAATGATTACCATAATCAAATTTGTTAGCATGACATAACCATCACTGTCACCTCACACACTTGCTGTTTTTTGTTCTGTTTTGTTTTGTTTTTTCGTGAGAACTTTTAAGATTTCTCTTAGCAGTTTTCCGGTATACAATATAATATTATTAACTATAGTCACCATGCTGGGCATAGATCCGCCAGACCATATTTATGTTATGACTGAAAGTCTATACCCTTTGACCAGTATCTCCCTGTCAACTCTCTCAACTCCTAGCCCTTGGCAACTACCATTCTACTCTCTGTTTCTATGAATTCAACTTTTTTAGGTTCCACATATAAGTGAAATTCTGCAGTATTTGTCTTTCTCTGACTTAGCATAAAGCCCTTTAGTTTTATCCATGTTGTCACACATAGCAGGATTTCCTTTATTTATTTATTTATTTATTTTTAATTTATTTTTTGGTACGTGGAGAAAAGGGAACCCTTGTATACTTTTCAAACTGTAAGTTAGTACAGTCATTATGGAAAACAGTATGGAGGTTCCTGAAAAAACTAAAAATAGAACTGCAAATATGATCCAGCAATCCCACTTCTGATTATATAAGCAAAAGTAAAAAAATCAGTACTTCTCAAAGATCTATCTATACTCCCACGTTCATTGCAGCATTATCCGCAAGAGCCAAGACATAGCTATTGATTTTTATAATTGTTTGTATCCTTAGAGCCTAGTACATCCTGAATGATGCAGGCATCCAATGATGTGTTTGAAGGGAAAATTAAGAAGAGGACGATAATGCTCACCAGGAACCATTACTGATCTTTCTCTCATGTGTCCTGACTGATTTTCTACTTGGACATTGCCATTCTTTAACCATTTTGCAATTCAACAATTAATCCACTAGATAAAAAGACAGAAAAAGGAAATCAGATGAATCTTCAATTATTTAATATGGCCAATGGTAAGCACTTGTCTGACATGTAAATAGCGATGAGACTCTGGGACTAACTAAATATCGGAATGTACAATGTCAATGTCATATTGACTTCAGTCTATCCAATGCATGCAATTTCTGTTTCTCACCACCATACAATGGTAAGGTTTGTGTCAATTATAATCATGAAAGAAGAAAAATAATAGAGAGTCAAACCAAAGAAGCACTTGTAGACATAAAAAAGTCACCTCAGTTTATTCCTAGCAACCAATGATCAAACCATTTTTTAATTAAAAATTCTATTTTCTGCTACTATCAGGAACCAATGAGAACACATGGTGCAACATGTAAGCTAATGGAAACTGTTTCATTTATATAAAGAGCATTATATAAATAAAATATATATTATATAATTAATAAATAATATTCTACAGAGCATTTATATGAAGAAAAAAATGGATCCGTGTCACTGCATGTTGGGAGACACCAGAAACTATAATTGTCCCCTGCCTCTACATATATTGTTATCCTGTTATGAAGCTAGGACCTACCTATATGAAATAGAAGTAATTATGAGACTGTAGTAAAAAATAGAGCAGACTAAATGTATGTGTAAGTACTGAAAGAGGTAAAAAGAGAATGAGACATTTGTTTCAGTGCATGTAAGAAATATTTAATGAACTGCGTAGGTAATTTATACGTTGATGGCAAATATCCTGGTGAGTAACAAAATATCAAAATATCTAAAAAAATAGATTGATATTTCAGACAGAATTTCATGTGTCAAGAAAAAAACAATAGTTGCACATCTACTTTGAAGATAAAGATCACACTCTTAAAGGGAGTAGGGGATTTTTAGTCATGGATGACCATTTATAAGAATAAAAGTAATTTTATTTGACTGATTCCACTGACTTAACTCACACAGATTAATGTATAGCTGAATGTTAATTCAGCAATTTTTCAACAGGAAATGATCTTTCTAAAGACCAAATTATATGCATCCTCTCTCCAGGATACTCTTTTTTGAGAAAAATTATATGGAATATCAAATTAGCCATTAAAAGTTTCCTTAGTGCATAAAGAATTTTTAAAAAGAAAGGAAAAAAGGAAGGAAGGAAGGAAGGAGGGAAAGGAGGAAGGAAGGAAGGAGGGATGCAAGGGCAGGAAAGGGACAGATAAGATAAAATAGAAAAAATAAAAAATGAAAGAAAAAAAAAGGAAAAAGAAAAGAAAATTTCCAAGTAATATTTTGCACAGTTCTGAAAACCAACTGGACTATCTTTATCTTAAAATAGAGAACACTGCTAAGTGTCTGGATTACCCACACTCCAGGATTTATCTCACTCTCTTCCTCAGAATACATGCTGCACATTGACAGCTTTTGTTTCACTGATCCCTACTTTATATTTTGATTACCTACTGCTTTAGCTTTCTCTTACTGCTGTAACACATCATCACAAATTTAGTGGTGTAAAACAATAAAAATTCATTATTTTATAGTTCTACAGATTAGAAGTTCAAAATCTGTCTCAGTGGGCTAAAATCAAGGTGTTTGCAGGGCAGCGGTTTTTTTGTGAGGCCCTATTTCTTTGCTTTTTCCAGTTTCTAGAGGCTGTCCACCTTCTCTGGTTCATGGCCCCATTCTGTCATCCTCATAATTAGAAAGAGAAGGTTTGAATCCTTTTCACATTTCATACTCTAACCTCCTCTTCTCTCTTCTTCTTCCACTTTTATTTTATATACTGATGTTTCTAAACAATGTATATAATGCTGTTTTTTTTTAATTTTATTATGGTAAAACATATATAACATAAGAATTTCCATTTTAAGCATTTTAAACATACAATTATATGGAATTAATCACATTCACAATGCTGTGTAACCACTACCTCTATCTATTTCCAAAATTTTTCATCACCCTAAACCTAAACTCTGTACACATTAAGCAATAACTTATTATTCTTCCTCTCCACATCTGGTAACCTCTAATCTATTTGTCTCTGAATTATTTTTTCCTTTTAATTTATTTTTTCTTAATTGTCTCATGATAATTGTATGTATTTATGAAGAGCACAAGGATATCTGGGTACATTTTTACTGTGTGCAATGGCCATATCTGGTGTTTAGCATATCCAGTACTTCAAACATTTGTCACCTCTTTGTGATAGGAACATTCATCATCCTCTCAACCAGGTACTTAAAGTTATACAGTAATTTGTTGTTGACTACAGTCTCTCTATATTGCTGTAGAACGCTAGATCTTATTCTTCCTGTCTGTCTACAATTTTCTATCAGATGGCCACCCTCTGCCCATCCCCAGCCTCTCCTTGCTAGTCTGTAGTAACCACTGTTCTACTCTCTGCTTCTATGCGATCAACTATTTTAGCTTCCACATATGAGAAGCTTTCATATATGAGAACATGTGGTATTTCTCTTTCTGTGACTGGCTTATTTTACTTAACATAATTTTCTCCAAGCTCACCCATTTTGCTGCAAATGGCAGCATTTCTTTCTTTTTGTGGATAAGTAGTATTCCATTACGTGTGTGTGTGTGTGTGTGTGTGTGTGTGTGTGTGTGTGTGTGTGTGTGTGTGTGTGTGTATGCCGAATTTTCTTTATCCAGTCATCTGTTAATAGACATTTAGGTTGGCTCCAGCTCTTGGCTATCATGAATAGAACCTCTATAAACATGGGAGTGCAGGTATCCCCTCCACATGTTGATTTCCATTCCTTTGGATATATGCCCAATAGTGGGATTATTGGATCATATAGTTGTTCTTTCTGTAGTTGTTGGATTTATTTATTTATTTATTTATTTTTGCAAAATAATTTATTAAACATGTTTGTGGCGTACAGAGTTGGATGTCAATACCTGTGTACATGTGATGTTCAAATCAGGATAATTAGCATGTTCATCATTATAAAATATAATCATCTTTTATGTGCATTAACTAATTTCTCACTAACCTTCTCCCCTTTCCCCTTTCCTCTTTCCCACCTCCAGTAACCACAATTCTGTTCTCTCCTTCTGAAAGTTCAGTGAATTATTGTGATTGTTGTTACTTTCCTTCTTTTCCTTCTTTCTTCATTCTTTTCTTTCTTTCTTTCTTTCTTTTCTTTTTTCTTTCTCTCACAGTTATAAGTGAGGACATGTGTTATATTGTTTTCCATAATGATTGTACTAATTTACCTCAACAATAGTGTATAAGAGTTCCCTTTCTCCACATCCTCACCAGCATTTGTTATTTTCTGTCTTTTTGACAATAGATATGCTAATCAGGGCACGGTGATATTTCATGGTGAGTTTGATTTTCATTTCTGTGTTAGAGATGTTGTGCATTTTATATATATATATATTTACCTGTTGGCCATTTGTATGTCTTCTTTTGAGAAATGTCTATCCAGCTCATTTGCCCATTTTTTAATCAATTTTTTTCTTTTTCTTTCTTTTTTTTTTTTTTTTTTTTTTTTTACTATTGAGTTGGTTGAGTTCCTTTTATATTCTGGATGTTAATCCTTTGTCAGATGCATAGTTTGCAAATATTTCCTCCCATTCTTCAGGTTGTCTTTTCAGTCTGTTGATTGCTTCCTTTGCTGTGCAGACAATTTTTAGTTTGATATAATCTCATTTGTTTATTTTTGCTTTGGTTGCCTGTGCCTTAGATGCCTTATTCATAGAATCTTCATGTAGTCCAATTTCCTAATGTGTTCCTCCTGTGTTTTCTTCTAGAAGTTTTACAGTTTTAGATCTTATATTTAAGTTTTTAATCCATTTTGAGTTGATTTTGTTATATGGTGAGAGACAGGGGCCTAGTTTCATTTTTCTCCATAAGTATTTCCAATTTTCCCAGCACCGTTTATTGAAGAGACTGTCCTTTCCTCATGTATGGTCTTGGCTTTTTTGTCAATGACCAGTTGGCTATAGGTACATTGATTTATTTCTGAATTCTCTATTCTTATTTTTTTTTAAGACAACTGAACAGATATGATGTAGTGGGAGGGGCAGGGAGAGAGGGAGCGAGGAAAGAGGAACAGGTAAAGGGACACAAAAATCAACTACAATGCAGACTGAGAAGTTAAAATTTTAAAAAATCATATTAAATATAAGTAAATAAATAAATAAAAATAAACAATGAATTCTCTATTCTGTTGCACTGGTCTGTGTGTCTGTTTTGGGGCCAGTACCATGCTGTTTTGATTCCTTAGCTCTGTAACATATTTTGAAATCAGGGAGTATGATATCCCCTGCTTTGTTCTTTTTGCTCGGGGTTGCTTTGGCTATTTGAGGGTCCCTTGCTGTTCCATATAAACCTATGAATTATTTTTTGTTTTTGTTATTGTTTCTGGGTTTTTTTTTTTTTCTATTTCTGTGAAGGAAATCATTGGTAGTTTAGTGGAGATTGCATTGAATCTGTAGATCACTTTGGGTAGCGTGGTCATTTTGACAGTATTGATTTTTCCAATCCATGATTATGGACTGTCTTTCTGTTTTTTTGTGTCTTCCTTAATTTATTTAATCCGTGTTTTATAGTTTTCCTTGTAGAAATCTTTCATCTGCTTGGTTAAATTTTTTCCTAGGTATATTATTTACTTTTTGTTGCCATAATAAATTGGATAGCTTTCTTGATTTTTTTTTTTGTAAGTTCATTGTTGGTGTATAGAAATACTACTGATTTTTTATGTTGATTTTGTATCCTTCAACTTCACTGAATTCATTTATCAGGTCTAGCATTTTTGGTAGTGTCTTTATAAAATCATGTTATTTGCAAATAGGGACAATTTTGATTTCCTCCCTCATCTTCCACTTTTAAGGACCCTTGCAATTACATTGGGCCCACCTGGATAATCCAGAATAATCCCCCTATTTTAAGGTCAGCTGAATAGCAACCTTAATTCCATTTTCAATATAAATTTCCTTTTGTGATATAATGCAATATATTTATGGGTTTTAGGAATTAGTATACTGACATCTTTTTTTTTTTTTTTTTTTTGGTGAGGGGACTGTTATTCTGCTTACACTATTTACCTTCTGTGACATGTCCTATTTTTTAATACTACTCATTGAACTTCAGCCTAGAAGCTCTTCTTATTGACTTAAGAGACATTTTGTTTCTCAAATTACGTGACTGACTTAGTCAAATCTTCACACATCAATGTTTTCTGTATTGTCAGAATCCACAGGAAGAATTGACCAAATATCTAATACTGTAACAATAATTGGAAGGATCAATCCGTCATGAGAAATAACCATTTTTATAATATATTTTCTATAATAAACAAATAAACCATGCTGCATAACATTTATTCCTGCTATCAAAGAATGTAAATGATTTTCAAGGCTAGCTGCTTTTCAAAATTACCAAGATATAGAAATGCAGATGTTCTGACCCTGCCCAAGACTTAGTGAATCAGAATATCTGGAGATGGAGCTCAGATAATTTTTAAAGTGCTGAAAATGCAATTGTAATATGTAGCCAGGCTTCAGAATCCTGTGTTATTATATACAGATAAATCCTCAAATTAGATTCTCTCTTCCACATACTTGACTGATATTTTGCTAAAAGTTCCTCCATTTAGAGACTTTGCTTCCTCATAATAAGTGGTTTCCACATATTTCTAAATATACTATCTCATATTTATACTCAACAATAAATGTTTCTTGTTTTTGTAAATAGTATTCGTACTCTTAACTCAAACATCCAAAAATACAAAAAATGCTAATTAATTAAAAATCAGTAGACAAAAAGTCTCAAAAGTTCACAAACAACCTACAGTTTGGCATAGTATAAGGTTGGTATACATTGACAATAAAATACAGGATCAAGAATGTTTTCATTATGTGTTTGCTGAATAGCTTTACATTACCATATGGCAGGTTCTGAATGTAGCAGTCGGGATAAATATCATAAATGGTCATTGTAAGAAGAACTTAATGTTCTCATGACCCAAATTAAACATTTGTTAGACAGAATTTAGTAACACTTTTTCCTTAGGCTGAGTTTCTAAAACTTGCGTGGTTGTATTATATCTAACCTATATTTTTCAGGGGTACTGAACTTCAAAGCTGTATCGTTTCAAATGTACTTTCAAATGCAATTGTGAAATAAATGGTTTATGGAGCACAGTTTACTTTTAAAAGGTCAATCAAATGATATTTTAATTCAGAAATGATTTTGAGTTACTAAGAATTACCTTCTTTAACTAATTTCAACAACCATAACTGTTAACAGTGATTATTATCACCACCATCCACATTCACACACTAAGTAACCTATAATAAAATGCCTACATTTTCTTCTTTAATTTGCCAAAGGAAAGCACTGTAGATTTATATTGTGATAACAGAAAATATACCATTTATAAGTTACAAGACCTTTATGAAGTCATGTAAAAGAAAGAAACCACAAATTATATTGATTTTTTTTAATAAAAGAGCAAATGTGGTATTTCTTTATTTGAAGTGGTATGTTTTTCTAGTGACTATCACAAAGAAAATTAAAATAATTGGGAAAGCTCAAGGGATAGAATGGCAAATAAATGGGGAGATGTATAAACAGTCTGTGTGTTGATTATGAAAATGCCACAAGACCTGAAGAGATTATTCAGAAAAGTGGGGCACGTTGAAGATTCACTTATAAAACTGAGTAATAATTTGAATTGAACTGTTAATATTTGCTGGAGAAATAAAAGATTCTTATTTTCAGAGTGTGTCCTTAACAATAGGTTCCTACTGTTTTCAGAAATGTGAAAGGTAAAAATGTGCATTTATAAACAAATAGATTAAGTGGGAATACTCTGTATTATAATAAACTACTGCAAGTTTTCATAAATAGATAATTCACTAGTCTACTTAAGTGTTTATGTATAAATCAGTATGTACTTGAATGAGAGTCTGAGTCTGAGAAACTAGAAGAAACTATACTTGAACTATTTGAAATCTTTACTTACAAAAATTATTTGAAAGTAGAGACACCATTTAAAATATTATAATGTAATTCAGTGGTAGATTTTTAATTCATATCCACTGGCAAAATTCTGATACCTCTGGATGTGGACTCTGATTCTTTTAGGAATCTTCCTAATGATGTTGATATTGTATTTTTAAAAAATAAGCAAGAGAAACTGGGTTCTTAAAACATAACTGTGGTAAGACAATAATTTCCTCTTCTCTCTAGCACCGTATGCAATTTAGCTTGCATATCTGTGCAGATACTCAAGTTCACCATTATAATTTGGAGAGTAACATAAATAATTGAGGCTTATATTTGGTTTTAAAATACATATGGAAAGCTAAAACTGCCTCATATAGTAAGCTATTAATTTAGGTTGATCACTGTATTTAATCTAGAATCACTTGCTTAATTTTAAAAAGTAGTGTTTAACATTAGAAATATACTTTACTTTAGAGATAATTTGTGTCCCAAGTAATTGATTTGAGAGGCTGAATAAACCTAGAAAAAGATCTTCAAATGGTATTAAAATATTAAAAAGTATATATTGTGCCTTCTAAGAGATATATGTAAAATCACCTTAAAGTGAGGTCCAAATGAAAGCCTCACCATAACTTGAACAATAGTCTAAATCTTCTATAGAATAGTCTGTTTATTAGATGAAGGTTATTAATGGAGAATCAGAGAGTCTGACAGTTGCAATGTTCTCCGGCATTGTACAGGGTAGAAGCTACTTTGAACTACTGACATGGCTGGGAGTTTGGGCCCTAGAATCAGAATACATAGATTCAAATCCTAACTCTTGCACCAAATCACAGTGTGGTAGGCAGATTTCTAAAATGGTCCCCATCTCTGATATTCATGCCCTTATGCAATCTCCTTCTCTGGAGTGTGGCTGGACTTAGTCACTTGAATCTATGCAATAAAATATGGCAAATTTGGATGGGGTGCCACTTCCATGATTAGGTTACAGAGGATAATAACGTTCATCTTGCTAGCAGACCATCTCTTCTGCCTTCTCAACTTGCATGCTTTGATGAAGGAAGCTGCAGTGGAGAGGACCATGGGGCAAGGAACTGAAGTTGGCCTCCAGACAACAGCAGCTTGCAAGGAACTGAATGTCGCCAAGAGTCACTGAATGAGCTTAGAAGTAGCTACTTCTCCAGATAAGCTTTCAAATGAGACTACAGTCCTTTGTCTGACACCTTTATTACAGCCTCTTGAGAAACCCTGAAGCAGAGGCCTTAACAAAATAAAGTATGGCTAGATTCCTGACCAACACCGACTGTTCAGTAATAAATCAGTGCTGGGTTAAGCCACTAAGTTTTGGAGTAATTTGTTACACAGCTGTAGATAAATAATACATTCAGTGTAACCATGAACACATTTCTTAATTTCTCAAGCCTTCAGTGTTCACATTTATAAAATGGTGACAATGAGTAGCTACCCCATCTACGAAAAGCACCTTAGAATTTAGTAAATATACTATGAAATATTGGGAAATGTAGCAGGGCCCAACAAACAATACACATCTTTTCTGACTAAATTCTGAAGAAATTTATAAATAAGGCAGAGTAAGACAAATGTAGAAAATATTGTCTTAATATGGATAAAGCTGAACTGAATCAGATGCATATGGCTTACATCTATAGACAGGTATACTTAAAAATACTAAGTCCCAGATTTAGGCAGAATTTTGCAACCAGTTAACAGAAGCCCCAGACCTAAGAATCCCTCACCACATGACAGGCTTACCTCTGCAAGATTTACAGCATAAAGACACAAAGCAATATTCATGTTGGCTGTGCACCGAGCTTCGAAGAGAAACAGAGAAGAGAGGAAGAGGTTGATCTAGACATGTTAATTTTTCTACCTTCAAAACTCACAAATCAGATCAAATCATTCCAGGAGAGAAACAGAGTCTATAAGGAGACAGAAGACAAGGAGAGGGTTCAAGGATTATATTAATGAACATCCTTCCATGTGGAAACATCAAGAATTGCCAGTAAAAGTAGTAGTAATGGTATTTTTAGTAGTAATTGTACTAGAAGCAGCAGTGGTAATATTACTAAGTATCTAGTTGATGGGACTGGTAAAACAAGTTAGTAGAAATGGGCACTTCAGTATTTCTGTAGACAAAATGTAATGAAAATGAATATCACTTCATGATTTCCCTTGATAAATTCCACACATATTAAGAAACCTTATGATTGTAATTTGAATTAACACATAGATCTAAAGAAAGTGTAGTCAATATACATCAATCCAATTAATATTATTATAATATATTTGTTAAAATAACAAGTTAATATTCAGATTTATATGTATGTCTTATAACTACCATTGAGTTAATTGCCTTTGGCTGCAGTTAGGGAATCAAATTTCTGAGATTAATAGATGTTCATTACAGAAGCAGATCGTGCCATATAGTGATAACACCAACACACTGCCATCCTGTGGAGACCTGGTTTCTCCCCCCAAAACACATTCTTTTAATTGCAATAAGTGTTGATAAGACACATAAATCACCTGGATTAGTTGAGAGTACTTATCAGTGGTTATTGTCATCTTTGTTTTATATATTTGCTTTATTACACTTAAACCATTCAATTTTACTGGTGTTAGACTTAAAGCTCTGGTGATAAAATGATAGAAATTTCCAGGAAATATACTATGATATCAAGTAATGCAGAGTGCATAATATGAAGGCAATCTAAATACTAGAAAATTCTTAAAGGATTGTACTTAAGCAATAGCATTTACTTAGTACCAGTAAGAGGGTAATATTCCATTGAAGTCACTGCATGTTCACATATATTTGCTTGATATTTTCCCATCCATTATAGGTATGATGATTGGTCTAAAAAATGAATCATGAACATCTTCAATGGCCATCAATAAATTCTAATACATTTGTGAATTCTAAAATGGAAGTTCATTCTAAAATGGAAGTTTAACATAATTAATAGTGATTATTAGAGATGCAAACAAAATTCTCAATATAAAAACCATGAAATAAGCAGAAATTACAGGATTTATAGGTAAAATATGCAAGTTTCAGTAAAATGCAATAATACACAAGGAAGGCTCGCTTTTGATGATCACATTTACCATATTTTTTCATGTAATAAAATTTTTAAAAATGTCTCTAATACATGAAAATATCTCAAAAGCAAACACTGTGTTGTTTCTTCTTAGTATTGTTCATAGTCCATACAATGATGTGAGTCATATGATGGTGTTAAATGATATGTGCTTCCTTAATATGAGTTTAGCATATTAAGGTAATTTAAATTAGTCTTTTTCCAAGCTAATTGTGGCCATATAAAAACAGTACATTACATGAAGAATACTTATTTATGTTTAAATATTCTTTTTCTAAAGGAGCTTACAAAAATATGAAATAACTTTAATACAGCAGAAGTAGAAATGGAGAATTTAGAGATAGGATAAAAAAATATGAAATACTTAAAAGGTTTAGCAGGGTGTTAGAAAGAAGAATAACTGTTGTAAAACAAAGCCAGTGGACAAAAAGTTCAAAGAACTGAGAAATTTAACTAACCTGAGATAAATAAAACACAGTGTCCCTCTCCAACTTATTTCTTAAACTACCTTACTGATTCCAATTCTTAAAGAACTCACTGAAGGAAAAAAAAAAATTCACCAAGAGGAGAGCAAGAAGAAAGTATTTACAATGCATTTTAAAGGACTTAAGTTTGTCTGAACAAAAAAATGCAATCCCTTGTGAGAAAGAAGGTATAATGAAAAAATGAGTTTGACCTGTCAGTAAAATAGGACTGGCTTACTTCACAAGCTGGCATATGACACTCAGGTATGAGGCTGGACACTGTCATCTTTAAATGGTCTGAGGACAGAAAGGGCACAAACAAAATAGTTTAATGAACAATCATGCCTTTATGCTTTTTAGTTTTTTAAAAAATTTGCTTTTGTTTAGTATACCTTTTTAAAGGATATATCCGAAAGTAGTTCTAAATTAATCATAGTTAACCAGAAATAGTATTATACTCTACATTACTTTTTTAGTTGAATAGTTTAACAGTAAAAGCTAATTACGTTACTCAAGTATTTGACAGAGGATTGCAGAATCTTTCTCACAGACTGTAAAGTGGATATTTCATTCATTTAGTGTGCTAAAAGAAACTGATTATATCAAATTTTTCAATCTTTTGGTGAACAATATAGAATATAATTTATTCTAAATTGTATTTATTCTATATTATTCTATACTGTAATTTATAGTATATAGAACACAAAATATTGTTTGCCTCCTTATGGACTTCGAAATGGATTTTCCTACCATATGTCCTATGGCAATTTTACATATGGATTGAGCTGAGGGATACTACGGACCACCAATTTTTCCTGTGGAATAAATTGATTTTTTTTCTCAAATTTAAATTCTAAAATGTACAATTTATTAATTTAAATGGATGCACATACCCGAGATAAAAAATATCTGAAATGAAACATTCATTAAAATTCAATAGACTTACTTCATTTAAAAGCCAAAGAACATACTGCACTTCATCCTGTTACAATGTTTACAAAGTGTTTCTTTAAAACTCAATAGCATCTGTTGGGTTATTATGAGGCTTTTCAGATCTTTCCTAAGACTTATAGCAGAAAAAATGCAGTATATTTTATTTTTGTGGAAGTTTTTGGCAGTATATATATCCATAGACAAGTATGTAGAAGGTATATTATAAGCTTTTGCAAAGATGAATTTGTACAGCACTTAGTCAGTGTTCTTGATTTCAAACAGCAGAAACTGACTTAGGTTACTGGGACCAGAAAAGGAAGTGTTTGGAAGGCTGCAAGAAGGCACAAAGAATATTCAGAAAATTAGAGAGCTCTGCTTGCACCAGGGCCATCACAGTACAAATGCCACTACCACAGCCACCTGACTTTGCAATAAATTCTAACCTACCCCCTCTTTCTTGTGTCACTGACACCAGAGTTAAAGTTCTAGGTGGTATCAAAACAGTGGCTAAATTTGGCTAACTGGTATACAGTCTAGGAGACAAAGGTCAGAGAGAGCAAGTATACACCCTTCCAGTCTATAGTGGAAGCTAGAACCCAGCCTTTCACTAGGCTTACAGAATGGCTTACTGTCCCAATTAGGAAGGGGTCTCAGATGCTGCACTGCTTCCCCCCAAAAATATGGCTACTGAAGTTGAAACTATTAAGAAATAAAACTTTCAAAGAATGAAAATTGTAAAAATGTGTACATTGGACATTTATAAAGAAATGAATGTTATTCTCCAAAAATATCTCCCGGTAAGGCTACCTTTAAAAAGATACTGTTTTGCAGCATATACATAGTTTTACAATAAAGTGTATGAAAACATACTTTTTTAAATTTTATATTACATTGGTTCTAATTCAAGTGGATTCTTTTGGTTCCTGTATCACTTATTGGATAAATTATTATAGTCCCCATGGGCCCATTATTGTCTATGTGTTTTATTTTAATAATCACATGACAGCTAAGGTGGAAGACTATATGACAAGTTGTTTTGGAATAGATTCTGTGCCATGATTTTGGTTTTTGGCAGCATTAAATGATTGAAATATTTAACAAATGAAAATTACCAGGCAATATGTAAAATAGAGTATTTAAATAACTTAAATTCTCTTTGGAGCTTGATTTACTATTCAAATTACTTTCTGAATGATGTCTTTTCCACCAAAGACCTATTTTCTGAGTGAGAAATGATATGCAGTGTGTTAATAAAGGGACAATGATAGTTTTCAAACATCATGCATAATAAAGGCACTGTTGCAGAGTGGCATTGACATTGTATTTGCCAGTATGGCAATGTTAAATTGCTTTAACAAACTAACCCCAAGAACTCCTGTGGCTTATCAAAACAAACATTTATTTTTGTTTACCATACATGCTAATTTGGTAATTATGTGTGGCTGTAAGGGATGTCTGTGCTTTCTGTAGTTTCTTAATGGCTCAGACTGACATAGTTGCTACAATCTCTGGCTGCATTTCCTGGAATATGTGACCTCTTTGCTCACCACAGAAAAGAAAATGAAGACTGGAGAACTGTGCATGGGCTTTTTTTTTTTTTTTATTTTATTTTATTTTATTTTATTTTATTTTTTTTTTGTGCATGGGCTTTTAATTGCTGTAGCCTAGAAGTGACATGCATTATTCTCCAATTTTATTGGTCAGCACTGTCACATGATTCTGCAAGGAAGAATGGAAAATACAGCAATAATCATTTTGTAAGTATTATTGTATCAGCCACAGATAATTTTATATTTCCTTTGTCATGCAAAGTACCTTCTTGACTTTTAAAACCAACGAATTTGATCTCTCTTCAACTGGATGCATTTAAAGGATACATTTAAGGCCATTGGAAAGAAGCATTTAGTAGCCAAGCGTTGGAACTAGCCCAAATGTGCATAATTAGATGGGTGGATAGGGAAACTGTGGTATATCTACACAATGGAATACTACTCTGCTATAGAAAAAAAAAATGAAATACTACCATTCGCAGCAACATGGATGGACTTAGAAAAATTATATTAAGTGAAATGAGTCAGTCACAGAAAGAAAAATACCACGTTTCACTTATTTGCGGGAGCTAAAAATAAATAAATAAATACACAAACAAACAGGGGGGTGGAAATGAAGTCACAACAATCACAATTCCTTCCACTTGTTAAGACAAGTGAACAGATATGATGTCAATGGGTCAGAGGGGGGAGTGGGAGGGAGGATGAAGGATTCTGTAAAGGAACATGAAAATCAACTACATTGTATATTGGTAAAATAAAAATTTTAAAAAATAGATAAACAAATAAAATGTTTTTTTCAAATGTCTTTTCTGGAATTGACATATAAAATTGTACATATTTATTTTGTACACTATGATGTTTTAAATTACATATACATTGTGAAATGTTAAATCTAGCTAATTAGCAAATGAATTACCACGCACAGTAGCAAGGATTTCACCTCTCCAATTATCATTTTGTCTTATATCTGGATAAAGTATTCCTTTTAATCTGCTACTATAATTTAAAAATTGTTTGCAAGATTTTTAAAAAGCTATAAAACATAAAAATTAGATAAAAATGATCTGTCTTCAGATAATAACAATTCAATATATTAACAATTTTTACTTTTCAAGTGTTACTAAATAGTGTTCTCTCAATAATTTGTTTTAAACCCTTAACATATGTAATTGTATCTCTCTCTATATATAATTGTGTATATCTATCTACAGCTTAACATACAAGGAAAACATAAAATGAAAAAAACATAATAAATTCAAAATGTGTGCACAAAAAAATCAAAGAGCAACATTTTAAAACAGAAGACCTTTCTTGATGGTTCTTTTTCCTTCCCTCTCATTTTCTCATGTCTGTTCTATTCTAATTATATATAGTATATATCAAAACCTAGATACACAGGAAAAGCATGATTTTTTTTTTATGGAGAACATAAGTGCCTGTTGAAAAATAATCATGATGCATAAAACGAGGAAAAGAAGCCAAAATAAATAAGTCAATTAGATGTAAATAAATCGACTTTATTTTTTAAAAATACCCCCAAATCTAAACACATGAATGACTAATTGTATCACATATTGATATACATACATTATATATATACTTACATATGAATATATACACATGTATAGATATATGTATCATATATTTGGTGTATATATGTGCGTGTGTATATATACTTTAATATATACATATATAAAAAGAGAGAGAGAGTTTTTCTGCTCCCTAATGTGCTGAACTTCCAAATACTTTAGAAAACATATTATTCCAAAAGTAACAAATTTTAAAAATAAGTCATGGCTAGTGTTTTTAAAATAAATACTGTGCATTGTGGTGAATACACACACACACAAACACACACAGATTTTGTATTTCAATTTACTTATAATCTAATATAATCACTAATTAAGATTTATAATAAGATTTATGGAAGGGAATTGAGTTTAGCTCCTAAAAGCACAAACAAATGTATGTAAGTAATTCTAGTTTCTTTAATTCCCTTTGACTTGAACACAGATTGCTTAATGTGAGCGATAGCTGTATTAGAGAAGTTTGAGTTCCATCTTGGTGGAAATTATTTGGCAGACTTAAAGTTAAACATAAATCTCATGAAGTTCATGAGCAAGAAAATGTCACGAAGGGAAGATGAATGTTAGGAAGATTTATTTAATATTCTGTACAAGATTCAAAATGACCTTGCAATGGGCTATTGATATATCCTGGGCAAAATCAATGAGGTCTTAATTTACTTTACAGTATTGCCAGTGGAAAGAAGGCATTGTTTAAGAGAAACAGTCATAAAGTAGAGTTGACAACAGACAGCTGAGGTGTGAGGAAATCAGAATGCATTGTTTTTCAAGACTAACTGGAGTGTTGGGCACAAATGATAGCAGTAAGAGAGCATAGCTTATGGGATGGAGATGTGGACAGAAGGAGGAAGGGGGTAAGGGAGATAAGGCAACGGAGCATAGAGTTAAGTCAGTCTATCTAGTGAAGACAGCTGAAGTAATAGAAGATGATGTTTTCAGGGAACGGAACCTAAGGAAGAGAGAGAGAGAGAGAGAGACTGCCATAGGAACAAGGGAAATACCATAATATAAGGAAGATAAGAAGGAAATAAAGTCAGTAAAGATGACACTTTGGAACAAAGCAGTTATGAGATCACATTCAGATGTTTCCAATTACTGTATTAACTTGGGGAACTTACATAGGTTCTCTGAGCCTTATTTTCTTGATCTATAATTGTGAATAATTTCTAACTTGCAGACTGTTAGACATAAAAAAAAGATGTAGAGGTCCAAGCAGAGTCATTAGCACATAATGTATTGCAGGTATTATTTTTATAAGAGGAAACAAAATATGTTGTAAAAGACAAAAAACAATAATGCTTTGAGAAAGTGCAGCAAGACATTTAAATGAGTAAATGCAGAACTATAGATAATCTTGTGATGGACATTTCATAAAAGAGGCAGAAGCAGAAGCTAGATAGCAAGGGATTATAAAAGTCGTTTCTGAGAGAGTGAATGTCATGAGTATGGATGATTATTTTAAATAACCTGGCAGTGAAGAAATGGATTGGATTTTGGTGAAAGCATAGAAGAATTGAAAGTAGTTTTTGTTTATTTTGTTTTCTCTATGGGAGGCAAGACAAGTTTGTCTTTAAAATAGTTGAGAATGGCCGGGCCCAGCGGCTCACTCAGGAGAGTGCGGCGCTGGTAGTGCATAGGCCGTGGGTTCGGATCCTATATAGGGATGGCCAGTGCGCTCACTGGCTGAGCATGGTGCAGACCACACCATGCCGAGGGTTGCCATCCCCTTACCGGTCACCAAAAAAAAAAAAAAAAAGTGTATAAAAAAGTTGAGAAAGGGCTTGAAAATGTGGGCAGGAAAAGTAGTAACTGGAAGACAAGGCAGAAAGAAAGGATTCAGCACACAGGTAGAAAGATTTTGCCTTGGCAAAAATGAGCTGTTTTTCTTAGAATGCAGCTTAGACATTGACATCAGACATACCTGAGGCAGAATCCATTCTATACCATTCACTAGATGAGTGTCATCTTCAACTAGCGACTTGCTTTCACCTGGCAAAATATTCTCATCCATAGACGGGAAGATGGTACTAATATCTATGGCTGTTTTGAACATTATAAAAGAAGGCTTTTAACAAAAGTTAATTTCTTTCTTTCCTTTCCTAATTTTCCAGAGAAGTAGAATAATACAGTGAATGTGGGAAGCTGAGAAACGACCTTTATCTGGGAGTAAAGGTAAGTTTGGGTATATTAGGTAAGTGATGAGCACCCTGGAAGCTTCCATGAGGAATGTGGTAGGAAAGGCAAAAAAGAGATGAATAAAATAATTGCCCAGATTTTGTGAGGGTTCAGTTGAAACTGAAATTCTTTTGAGTTCACTGAGATGGTAGCTTACTAAACACATCTCTGCATACTGTCTTATTAATGGTATCTTTGTGACTCTAGATAATTGATTCCCTAAAGAGTTAATAACAATGTGTAAAACACAAGAGTGGCTTAGACTCTGGGATAAGCCTGCTGAAATAGTGCATAACCAACTTTATATTGTTTTCTGTAAGCTGCTACATAGAGACCCTCCAATAACCCTTAGGGATCCAAATTTTATTTCAGATCATGAGTTTTAAATCATTTATTATTTCTCAAAAGAGCATGTGTCATCTCCCTGGTCTGTGAGTCACTTACACACTTACAGCTGGTTGACAGCATTTTGTGCCTTAACAAGAGAAATGAATGCTATTTAGAAAGAAAAGATGATTGCATGTTCTCTCTTAATGCTTGAAAAGTTTAGATTGCCAGAGGGGAAATAAAAATATTATTTAGTCATCTGTAATTGAATGTGAGACGAAGTTTCCCCATGTTTAATGAGAAGATGCAGCAAAGCCTGTGGAAGACAAGGTTTGTTTTCTGGGCTTCTTATGCCCCAAATCGTTTCATTAATATTAACCAAGGTTTGCAAACCTCCTCAGGCAAACATATGTTGTAACCCAGAGAATAGAAGCACATCATAACTCACATAGTCTTCAAACTTATCTTCAGAAGTTAGAGAAATAATGGGGGCAGAGAAGCAATGTTGGCAGGTAAGGGAAAGGCTTTTCTGCCATTGGGGAAATGTTACTTCTCTTCAGAGGAAAAATGTTGCTTTATTTACAATTGTGTAACATTGACACAGAGTAAAATTTATATACATTTCTTGCCTTAGGGGTTTATTTTTTTAAATGTAAGAACTGCAAAACATTGCATTAGAAATTAAGCAAAATAAAAATTTAGTTTTAAATTTATTTAATAAGTTATAGTTAAATATTCAAGATTTTAAAACAAAAGCAATGTTTAGCTATATGCTGCTAATAGGCTGACACCAAACTAATAATAGTAATATTTAGCATTTATTTTGCTAACCATTTAATTTATTTAACCATGTAATCCTTATAACAGCCCCAGGGGGTAGGTATGTGATGCAGTTTGGATGTGTTGTCCCTTCCAAAACTCATGTGGAATTTTGATCCCCAATGTGGCAGTATTGGAAACTGTTTGAGTCATGGGGGCAGATCCCTCATGAATGGATTAATGCTCTTCCTGGGGGAGAGGGGATAAATGAGTGAGTTCTCACTCTATTAGTTCCCACGAGAGCTTGTTGCTTAAAAGACCCTGGCACCTTCTCTCTCTCTTGCTTCCTCTCTCTTTCTTCTTCTCACCATGTGATCTGCTTGTACCCCCCAGCTCCCTGCCGCTTTCCACCATGAGTAGAAGCAGCCTGAGGCCCAGGCCAGATGCAGCTGTCCCAGAATCGTAAGCCAAATAAACCTCTTTCCTTTATAAATTACCCAGTCTCAGTATTTCTGTTATAGCAACACAAAACAGTATGATTAATTTCTGTATTTTAAAGATGAAGAGATTAAGGGTTAGTAAGGCGAATTAACTCTCACACAAAAAATCAGTGGGGAATAAGGAAGAACTCAAATTCATGCTCTTAACATAAAATGCACAGCAGATATATTTTAATGTTTATGACAAATATATATTAATATTTGTATTACACACATTGAAATAAATGTGTATCATTCTTGTACAACATTGTATGACATACTGTCACTAAGTTTCATTTCCTCCACCCTGATCATACTTTTTCAAGTGGTGGGATAAAGCAGACATTCTATCAAAAGGAACATCTTGCATATTTGGCAAGGTAGATATAGAAGCTATTTTAAAGAACAGAATTAAAAGTGTTTGGTATGCACAGTTTTAATGCTTTGGA
Source organism: Cynocephalus volans (assembly GCF_027409185.1). NCBI lineage: Eukaryota > Metazoa > Chordata > Mammalia > Dermoptera > Cynocephalidae > Cynocephalus > Cynocephalus volans. The sequence goes on from NC_084464.1 coordinate 74,205,108, forward strand.
TTTGTTCCATTCAATTTGAGAGAAAGTTAAAGGTAAGCTTGAATTAACTAAAAATAGCTTTATTTTTTAAGAAGTTCAATTTAGCTTCATGTTTGTCTCCTCTAAACAAAAGTTGATCTCTCTTCAGCCTTAAATGAATTGGTAGATTATGAAATTCTCATATGAACAAAGCACAGTCAACTGAGTGTGTTATTTTTTCCATAAGTGTACATATGTGTGTGTACATATATATGTATATATGTCTATGTATGTGTATACCCAGTACATGTGTGTATGTATGTATGCATACATGTATCCGGTAGTCTAGAGAGCCTATAAATAGAGTTGCAAGTGGGAGAGATGATGTATTTTGTGAAAATGAGACACAAAGTCTGTCCCTCATATTTGTAGGTCTATAAGCCCATTAACGATAATGTATCAGAGGTATCAGAGAGCATTAGAACTGAGGACTCATGCATACTAAGTAAGAGCACAATATTTTAATACATTATCAGGCACATCATTATTTTACAGTGATAATCATCCTTACCTAAAAAGTTGAGATCTTTGAGCCAACTTTCCAGTGCTTTCTATCTCCTGAAAGACTATATGGGAAAATTAAATAGCTAATTATTTAATTAAACATTTTATCAATACCTAATATTTACATGTGACTTGGAAAGTTTGAAATTTGAGCAAATTCATGAGATTACTTCAATAGAGAATAATTTATTTATTAACAATACATTTAATATTATAATAATTAATGATATTTATTGAACTCTTACTATGTACTGTACTAGGAAATTATATTTCTTATATATATCACCTCACTTCAGAATATTAAATTCTTTGGTTTTCTTTCACATTGCTTTACATTCTCAATATGCACTCCTAGATAGAAAGTGCTTACAGTAATTCTAGACTTTTTTCTGGGAGATATCTCTACCTTGATTCCATTAACTCCACACTTACAAATTGTTATTTAAGGTGGTCATTTTTTCCTGAATATATTTAATTTTAACTCTTATGAAAATTTGCTTTTTTTCCCAAAATCTCGAGGGACTGTCACCTCTCATTTCAGCCAAAAATTCTGGGTTAATCTTTGTAGAACCACTATGCCATGATTACATGTGGTTGCTATTTGTGAATGTGTGTGCCTCTTTCTATTTCCACAGTTAGAAAAAATTTAATTCTTCCAAAATGAATGAAAAGTTTTTTTAAAGATTTGAGTGCATAACAAAGGAACAGGATTTTTGAAGATGACCTACTTTACACAGTGGTATATACATATACATACATATATACATATACATAATATATACATACATACATATATATATATATATATGCAAAGCCTCGTGATCGCTGAGATCTATTTACATATCATTTCTCAGAAATTTGATCATCAGGATTTTTTTTCAGAAAAAAATGCATCCTGAAGTCTCTGTGTAGCTGTTCATTTGGTAAACTTTTATATTTAAAATGATTTTCTTTAACAGTGCTGCACATTTTATGATTAGATACTCTAATTGATGCCATTTTTATCTCACCTTAATACACAGTAATTTGTTATTTATGGATTTATAAAGAAAATCATTTTCCTGTAAAGATGTTCAACCACAAAGGTTAATTACATGAGTGAGATGTACAAGGCAGTTGGTTGGAATTACAGAGATATAAAGTACGCTCTGGGAAGGATCACATTGAATGCCTGCCCTTCCTGGCTGCCTGTAAATTTCTGAGGACACAGCAGAATTCAGGAAAAACATAGGGATTGCAATCTCCTGAAGAGTCAAATAATGCATATATTTTAAAGTAAATTAATTTCAATTATATCAGGACAATGAAGAAAATAAAAAGTACAAAAATATGAATAAATAATGACTTAGCAAGTTTGGGGGTGATAGGTTTTGGTAGAGTGGAGTTAAGAAGCATGACAAGGGGGCCGATCCCGTGGCTCACTCGGGAAAGTGTGGCGCTGGGAGTGCAGCGGCACTGGGAGCGCTGAGGCCACGGATTCGGATCCTATATAGGGATGGCCAGTGCGCTCACTGGCTGAGCGTGGTGCAGACCACGCTGTGCCGAGGGTTGTGATCCCCTTACCAGTCAAAAAAAGAAAAAAAAGAAAAAAAAAAAAGAAGCATGACAAGCACACAAGCCTGGTATGTTAAAGGAACAGAAAGACAGGTAGTGTTGCTGGTAAATAAGTAATATCAATTCTCTAGGCTGTATAACAAATTACCAGAAACTTGCTGTATGAAAACAACATAAGCTGGTTATTTCATAGTTTCTGTGAGTCAGAAATCTTGAAAAAGCTTATTTGGGTCCTCTGTGAGACAGCAATAAAGGTTTTGACCAGGGCTAAGTTCTTATCTGGGTGCTTGATTGGGGAAGGGTCCACTTCCAAGCTTACTCAGGTTGATGGCAGGAATCATTCTCCTGGAATGGTAGAATTCATTGTAGCTTCCTTTTTCAAAGCCACCAACTATAAAAACACTTTAGTCTGAGTGTGCTAACAAGATGGAGCTTTATTTAACATAACATAGTCCACCACCTTTGTCATATTCTACTGGTTAGAAGGAAGTCACTAATTCTGCCAACACTCAAAGACAGGGATTTTAAAAGGGTGGGGAGGTGGGGATCATTGTAGCCACCAAGGGCTGTCTGCCACACAGGGAATACAAAATATGTGGTATGTATAAAGAAATAATTAGAGGATTTGTAATATTAAACTATATTATCAATGGTAAAATATTTTATCTATATTTTAAGAAGACTTTGTAAAGTTTTGATAAGAAATTGGCATGATCTGATTTGCCCTTTAAAAGATAACTTTTGGATATATAAAACTGATATTTGGACAACTCACTTTACCTACTTCCTCCTATTTGATGAGAAAAACAATTTCTAATTCAATTATAGGAATATTTATACAAAGAAAAGCATGAAGGAATTTCATAAGTTATGAATGCTTAATATGATTCAAGCCTTATGCATGCACCTTTATTTCATACCTACAATAACTGTATAAACTACATTCTATTATATCCTAATAAATGTAAGGTAATTGGAGCAGAAAAACATTGTTTTGCCTGGTGTCATAGGGTTAGCAACTAGCCATGCCTAGATTTGAATGTAGATTTATATTTTTCCCTCTTTAATCGTGCTGTTCCTAGCAAATCAAGTTTTAATAACAATTAGCTTTCTACGCTTTCTCAATTCAATGTTGCTGTCTCCCCACAAAAACTAAGAAATACATAGATAAAGATTTTTAGGAATACTGGGGAGACTTGAGTGCATAACTGTAGAACTTTATCCAGGCTTTCTTCAAAATGTATTGGAATTTTTTAAAAAATCAATTATTTATAAACGTCTATGATCCTCCGCCTATTCCAGTCACAGCATCTTGCTAACTGACGATATTCAATAGATCTTGAATGATAGCAATAGCAGTATTCAGGTACTTATTAGGTCA